>NC_081415.1:564093683-564317836 GCF_030272615.1 Cryptomeria japonica | reverse complement strand
TGTTGGGTGCACATACCTCTATAACCTAAAGAGAAAGCTTGTGATATCTAAACATTTATTTTAGATAATATCAAATGAGAAAAGCAAACACTTCTTATCAACTGTAGCAACAAGAACCAAATCACTTATTTTAGATAATCTATAACGTGCAACATTAAGCTACTATGCAACATTTTTTTTTATCAAAACGCTTGTAAACACTAGACCTATGAAATTGTAATTGACATAATATTCATTGGCCCCATACAATTTAATTATTTTTGATAATACTTGCTCACACATTTATTGCATGTAGTAGGAGGTCATTTTCCAAATAAGGGTGTGTATGTCCACTTACTAAATCTTGGATATGTGATATCACTAAGCTCTTTATCAATTATCCTAAATCATACATAAAATTTATTGAATTGGGTTATCCCATAATAATGTGTTACAAACTTGTCCCACAAAATTTTTCCAAGTGGAGAAGAACCTTTTTTGTGTCACCTTCACTCAAAATAATACCTTTGAATGAAGGTCCATTAAAATATGTGAGTGAAGGTAAAGGAATTCGTTCGAAGGTGGACCTTTGAGTGAAGGTCCTAACCTTCACTTGAAGATTTTAGTGCATTTTTACATTGTGAAAATTACCTTCGAATGAAGGTACGTACTATGTTCACTTAAAGGTAAAGGTACCTTTGAGAAAACATCCTTAGCTAGGCCTCTCCTCCCATCATCTTTAATTTTCCTTAGAAATTTACTTTCAAAGCTTGGGTTGAAGGTTCTAAGTGTAATCAACTTGACAAACCAACTACTAGGATTGTAACCCTCAAATGAGCTTTCCAACAATTATATTTTAATATATTTTTTTTCATGTTTTAGTGAACATAGGTTTTTCACCAAACATCAAGTTTCTTATTCTAACATGTGGGAAAAATAGTAAATTAGTGAAAATAAATTGAAAGTTTATCTATGCACTAGGTATTGAAGTCCTTCCAAAAAGAAAAAGAAAAAATAAATTTCAATACATACAAGACAAGTTATGTGTAACACGATACACCTATGCATAAATTATAATTGGGGTTGACTTCAAAACTTAGTTAAAAAATATTCAATAAAACATTATGAAACCTAATGCAAGCATTAGATATCGGTGTTATAAATCTAAATTCAAAAAAATCAGCATTTTATTGTTCTAAGAAAAAAAAATCATGCACAACATCATAAATACCAACAAGTTATTAAATGTTACATAAAAAAATACAATTTATTTCTAATGAGAGTTTGCATCATCTTCAAATTATTTAATATTTAGCAGCTATATGTGTTAGGAAGTGAAGATTTAGTTCAAAATGTTGATTTCAATGCCAAGTTTGGCCAAAAAGTGTAACCCCTTTATTGTGGGATCACCCTTAGTGTAACCCTTTATTGTGGGATCACCCTTTAAACTCTAGTTCTCATAAATTTTCTATAGTTTTGGACTATATATTCATTCTGATAAGTTTGCTCTTATTAATGTTGCTTTGTTATCTAAATCTATGTACTTTGTCTCTTTTATAGATGATTATAATAGAAAGGACATTTGTGTGTTTCTTAAAAGTAAATTTGAAGTTTTCAGCTAGTTTAAGAAATTCAAATCCTTGGTTGGAAACTAGTCTGGGAGGAAAATTAAGTGTTTGAGGATAGATATTGGTGGTGAGTATTGTTTGACATAATTTGATAGGTTTTGTAAGGACAATTGGATTTAGAGATACAAGATAACTCCATATACCCTGCAACAAATGAAGTTGTAGAGAGGATGAACAAAATGTTGATGTAGAGGGCTAGGAGTATGACGAGTGGTGTTGGCCTTGAACAAAGCTCTAGGCTGAAGCGATATCTACTCCATGTATTTGATTAATAGATCTCCTACTTTAGTGTTATTTAAAAGACACCTATGGAAGCATGGTCTAGTAATAAGCACTCAATGAGATGTCTCAGATTCTCTGGTTGCCAAGCATATGTTCATGTGCCTAGTGAGAAAAGATCAAAATTGAAGAAAAAAGGCAGTTAATTATATCTTCATCGAATATGGAATCAATGTGAAGGGTTACAATATTTGAGATCCAATCATAGAGAACGTTCTTTATAGTAGAAGTTTGATCAAGATTCTAAGAGCTAAAACCTTCCAATATTGATTTGTAGCTAGCGAAGGAAGATAAACAAGTAAAGAAGTTACTTTAGGTCACACTCACTTCGAACAAAGATGAATTATGTATTTTTGTAGAACCTAATGATAAGGAGAGCTCTAGAAAAGTTCTAAAGAAGAACACGATCCTCAAACTCAGCCTTTGAGGAGGTCTATGCATGTTAGGAAACAACCAGAAAGGTTTTCTTATTCCTTGTTCGATTCTAGCTGCATATTATCTTTGATTGCTAACATTGATGAGTTAGCACTCTTAGAGATGTTATGGCCATGCATGATGCAGATTCCTAGATGGAATTAATTAATATGGTTCCAGTGAAAAGGGATGCTACATGAGATCTGGTACCCTTGTCTAAAGGATGGAAACCCATTGGTTGTAAATGGGTTTTCAAGAAAAAAACTAGGTCTAGATGGAAATGTTAAGAAGCACAAGGCAAAGTTCGTTCCTAAGTGATATTCCTAGGTAGAGGGAATTGATTATGATGAGATAATTCTCTCAACATTGTGAAGTTGACATCCATTCGATTCCTATTATCACTTGTAGTAACTTATAACTTGGAAATCAAGCAAATGAATGCAAAGACAACATTCATTCATAATGATTTGGGGGAGCAAATCTATATATCACAACCAAAGAATTTCATTGAGAAATGTAAAGAGAACCTTGTTTGTAAGTTGAAGAAATCTCCATATTGTTTGAAACAATCTCCTAGAATGTGGTACTAGAATTTCAACACCTATGTGTTGTCATTGGGATTTCTGAGATTAAATCTCATCATTTAGTCTATTACAAATCTGAAAGTGCTCACATTCTCATCATAGTCATGCATGTGGGCATCAGACACACACACACACACACACACACACACACACACACACACACACATACACACACACAAATATATATATATATATATATATATATATAGAGAGAGAGAGAGAGAGAGAGAGAGAGAGAGAGAGAGAGAGAGAGAGAGAGAGAGAGAGAGAGAGAGAGAGAGAGAGAGAGAGAGAGAGAGAGAGAGAGAGAGAGAGAGAGAGAGAGAGAGAGAGAGAGAGAGAGAGAGAGAGAGAGAGAGAGAGAGAGAGAGAGAGATGCACCAAGATGCTAGTCAATTTAGTGGTCATTAGCAAAACAATTCCTAAAATGGATGAAACGCGTAAGCATTTTTAATGAATTGAAAAACCACATTTGTGTTAAGGCTCAAAATATCTAGGCCAAAACACATACATGTTTTTTGAATAAAAACATGTATGTGTGATTTGAATTAAAAACACGTGTGTGATTTTAATTAAAAACATGTATGTGCTTTTATAAGAGAAAAATACATACTTAATTTTCTTAATAAGCATAACATGTATGTGTTATGCTAAACAATTAGAACATGTATGTGTTTTATTGACACAACAAAAAAATAACATTCTCCTATTCAAGTTTTTAGTTTCACAAAGCATGAACGTGTTCTGAATGCCAATTGCCTTGCCCCCCCCCTTAGTTTTTTTCACCAGTAAATATACATAAAATATAACATTTAACTATAAGTTATATTTTCCTTTGTCTTTTATCTTTATTATAATTTAAGTTATATTTTTATTATATATTGAAAGGATGTTTGAGAATGGTTTTAGATCTCTAGGAGTCATAATATAGATTCTAAATTTCAGGAGATCTTATAGTTTTTTAGCCAGTCAAATTTTAGTATCTCACGTTCTTTGTCTCCCTCAAGATATAGACCTATATATTTACCTATCACTCTCCTCCCCCTCTTTACCCCTCTCTATCTAACTCTCTCATCTCTCCCTAATCATTAGATCTTATAATTTCTAAGACAGTGAAATTTCAATGATCAACAAGATTCTATCATCATTCTCTCTATCTCTATTTCACTCTCTTTATCTCCCACAATATCTAAACCTATCTCTCTCCCTATCACCCTCACTCTCCCCATCCTTCCCCCTCTATCTCACTCTCTTCCCAAGATATAAACCTATCTCTCCTAGTCTTCACTCTAGACTCTTTATCTCCCATCTCTTCTCTACCTACCTCACACACATTCTCTCCTCTCTATCTCATCTCTCTTTGCCCCTCTTCACCTCTTTATCTTTTGATATATTTACTTATATCTATATCCTCTCTCCCTCTCCTTATATACCTCTCCTCATTCCCTTCCTACCTCTAGTTCTCTACATACCTATCCATTTCTCTCCTTTTCTCTCCATCCCACCCTCCTATGATGCATATCCATTTATCTCTCTCACCCTTTCTTTCTCTACCAGTCTATATCCCCCTCACTCTTTCTCTACATACCTATACCTACCTCCCTCTCTACCTCTATTTATCTACATAAATCTCTCTCACTTTCTTTACCTCTCTGTTGCTCCCTCCTTTCCTCCTTCCCTCTCTATTTCTCTTTATCCCACTCTCTTTTTATTTCCTAAGATTTATACCTATCTCTCTCCCTATCACTCTTGTTCTCCCCCCTCTCTCTACCTCTCTATCTCATTCTATCCTCTCTCTCCCAAGATTTAGACCTATTTTTATACCTCTTTGTCTCAACCTTTACTCTCTGCTCTCTTTTTGTCTCTCCCTCTCCCTCTCTTTACATACCTCCCCTCACTCCCTTCCCACCTCTATTTCTCTACACACCTCTCTTTCACTCCTTCCCTAATCTCTCTACTTCTAAATGTAATTATTGTAGCATCATAAAATTGCACCCTTGTACAATTTGACTGCATTGGGTCCCAACCTTAGTGTTTGTGCCCCTAGGCCTGATTGGGACACGATTCCTCTCATATTTCTTAACAATGACATTATTTTTGACCTTTTGCATAAGCTAGGCACCTTGTCCTAGCCCCAAAATAGGGTAGGATGAGAGTGCCATTGTCTGGTCCTCCCTATTTTGGGCCCCTTTCAAACCCTTTGCCCTATTTCAAATTTGAGCTAGATTTCCAGCTCCGTGTCAGCTCATATCAAGAAATTAGCAAGTTTTTATATGAGCAAGTATACAAGGAGGTTTTCTCCCTGTCATTTGGTAATGACATCAATCCAGAAATCATTATACACACGTGAGTTCAAGCATTCAAGCAATTGAGCATGTAATCAGTCTTCCTTCAAGCCTTGGAGGAGTAACAAAGTCAAGATTCAAGCATTGAAGTGGAGATTTACATAATATTTTATCAAAGACTTCATGAAACCCTAATCTCATGTGGAGACAAAGAAAACTTCACAAAGAGGTATATCATCAAAATTCAGTTATTATTCAACATTTCCCTCAAAAGGAGAATCTTCATTTACAACAATTCAATTATCTTTTATCTCTATTTCATGGTTGATTCCAAAACCGGGGTTTGACTTAGGAAAGACCCTATTCCAAACCTATTTCCTTTTCTTTATGTGTGTAGGAAACAGGTATGGAGTTGCGATCTTCATAATAGGCATTATTTGTAGAGACAAATCAACCCTCTTTGGCATGCAAAAAGTTAGGAGGACTAGAGTGGAGAGCGCTCTAGTCCCAACATTTTTAGAGATTTTTCGAGGATCTAGTCCAAATCAGCATATATGGCTCAAATCCAAGTGTGTGCTTCAATTTGATGACTGTAGTTCACTGTTTCCGCATTTTTACCTTCATTTTCAACACTTTTCCCTAATTTCAGCATTTCAACTCACAAAAGAGGGCAAATTTGTTGGCTTGATGATGATGATTTTTTTGTAATAGGTTGATTGATGACTTGTATTGTGTTGTTATTCATGGAAACCATGTTTTTTCAGTAATCTAAGTCATTTAGTCCAACCATATAGTCTAACCGGTAGAGGAAGCAATTAAACAGTGAATCGGTAAACATTGACAAAGCTATGTTCAAGCGACCGGTCGGAAGATCGGTGAAGAGTTAAGTGTTGTTGTTTGAAACACACGTTCATGACATTGGTAGGAGTCTATGACTTGAACTGCATCGGTAGATTCAACTGAATGAGTGAGTTATGATATTTTGAGTAGTCAGTCATGAAGAACACATAACTCGTAGAGAAGAGTCACTTAGATTGGTAAACCAATAGACTTAATGTTTTTCTTTTTAGTTAAGTTGTTTGTGGCCGACATGAGTAAAGCATAATTAGCAGGATTGTCTAGGTTCAATGTACCTAGGAAATTGTTCCAAGGGTTCTTAGTCGACTTAGTAGAGCTGTTTATAAAAAGGATTATATTGTGTGATGATGTATTAGACATGAGATCTATAGTGCGATTTTGATTGTGTAGTAAAAGATGAAGCTCTGTATTGATGTTTATACAGTGTTAGAAGCAAATCTAAAGCAACTCTAATCAAGCACATAGGTGCTAACATCAGATCAGTCACTTGTTCCCTAACATTTGTAACAAGATAAAATCCTCTAACAAGGTCACTCCTAATACGGTGTGGTAGGATCCTCATAGGTCCGAAGGTTAAATCCCTTAACAGGTTCACACATTAACTTGTGTTGTTTAAATCCCATAGTTGGGTAGCTCCTAATAGGGCTGGTCCTAACATGCCTTATTGTAATAGCTCCTAGCTAGGCTAAGACAATCCTAACCGGGTGTGCTCCTAACAGAGGAGTTGTAAGACCTTAACCAATCCGATCCTTATTTTGTAGATAGTTGATCTTGTGGGTACTAATTCCCACCATGGTTTTTACCATTTGGGTTTCCACATGAAAAACATTATATTATGAGTTCCATGTTTTATTGGGTTTTAGCTTATGTGGTTATTTTTTGTGCATGCTTGTTAAGTTTCAAATTGATAAAAGTGGTGATCAGATTTGTGTGATTGTTTTTGCTTTCATTGCTTCAACCCCCCTCTCAGTGCCTTATAAGTTTATCAATTGGTATCAGAGCCTAATTCCTTTAAGGCTTAACCACTTGGGAAGGATCATTAAGGCTATCATGATGGATATGATTTATAGAGACCTTTCTAACCGGCTTGCATAATCTGAAGAAGCCCTAGGTGAGTTAAGGGTCAATTATAAAGCTTCATTGTCTAAGAGGAGAGAGGTAGCTAAGAAATTGTATGAAATTAGTGAAAATAGTTCATTTGAAGAAGCTAACATTGATGCATTGGCTAATGAGGTGGAAAATTTGAATGATGATAAGTCAAATCTAAGGAGAGAGCTAGAAGCCCTAACTACTAGGATGAGTCAAGAGGTAGAAGCCAGGAGGGCTGTTTAAGACAAAATGAGAGAGAAGGATCATGAGATCTCTAAACTAAATCACGAGATTGGTACTCTGCATGCACATCTTCGTGAGGAAAAAGAAGAAATACAGGCTGATCTAGACATGACTATGTCCCTTAGAGAAAGTCTTATGAAGAAGAATGAAGATCTTACTAAGGAGTTGTCTGATGCTAATGAGATCCTAGATAAATACAACAAGAGCTCTACTATGCTTGATGAGCAGATCCAATCACAAAGGCAAAATGGAGATACACATGGCTTGGGATACACTACCTTTGAGAAAGGAGAGCCTTTCGGTACTAAGGATATTAGGTATGAAGGAAAATATGCACCTAAGACAAAGAAGAACACTGGTAAGAAACCCTACAAACTAGTAAGCTTTAATTGTCATAAGCCAGGTCATAGTGCTAATGTTTGTAGAAGAAAATCTAGATCTTTTGATGGTTATAGGACTAATACTTATGAAGGATATAAGCCTAGAACTTTTGATGGATATTGTTACACTTGCAACAAGTATGGGCATAGAGTTGTTGAGTGCAGGTCTGGAGCAAACATTCAGAGACCTTACATGAATCAAAGACCTAATGGTGTATGACAAAAATCTTTTATTAACCAAAGAAATCCTGCTTGGCAGAGACCTTATGTAAAGTGGTCTAGTCCTTATGAAATAGAGCATAGACAAAATGTGACTTGTTCAATTTGTCACAACTTTGTGTTGGCATTTGGTATAACTGATGCAGTTGAAGTCTAATGACTTCACCGGTAAAGGATAGAAGTCTATTTGTGATGAAGAGATTGACATTCTATGAATATATGACATGATCAGTTATTTGTGTTGTCATTGATGGAATCTAATGTCAAATGATGTTCTTGATGATCTTGATGTTTTGTTTTGTCATCTTAGTGATTTGGTTTACTAGAAGACAAGGTTTACTAGCAAAGAGCTAAAGTGTGTGAAATAGGACTTTAACTGGTAAATCAAAGTTAATTTGATTGGATCCGACAATCGATGATGATTGGTGATTTGCGGTTTGGATGGTGAACTTGTATCATGGAAAGGTGTATCTGACCAGAACTAGAACTTGTGAAGATTACATGAAGGCATGTTTTAAATTTCTGATGAAGTTTAGCTAAGGTTTTAGTAGGGTTTAAGACCGGTGAAGAAATCATCAAACCAATAATGATTTTTTTTATGAAGGTGATCGACGACAAGTCTACATGAAGTTGGTATTGGGTTATGATTACCAATGGTTGATATTGCATTGTAATTTGTTGTAATGATCTGTATATCAATCTATGATGATCTCTTATGATTTGAATTATAAATTCATGATGTAATTAGGTGGTCTGGCCGACCTAGTTGAGATGGCTATTTAGGATGACATAGTTGATGTTTATTGTGTCAGTGGTCTTAGAGATTGTGTTAAGCCAAGTGAAGTGTGAGATTTCCTTGAGAGTTGTAGAGTGTTGTGTATAACTAGATCTGATCAAGCAAGCAAAAAAGTGCAAGTAAACATATCATTTTCTTATTGTTGTTCCCTAACAGTTGCAACAGGTTAAATCCCTTAATCGGGTAGGTCCTAACATGCCTTAAAAATTTAAGTCACCTAATAGGGAAACTCTCAAAAGAGTGTTAAACTCTCATGAGGTTGATCCTAAAAGATCATCAAGCTCCTAACCGGGCTTCTAAGTGAATCCCCTAACTGGGTGACTCCTAATAGGGTCTACTCCTAACCAGGTGTATTGTAAGCTCATAATAAGGTATACTTCAAAAGAGTACAAATATTTGTGGGTGCCAAATGCCACCATGGTTTTTCCCTATTTGGGTTTCCACATCAAAAACTTATGGTGTTCATGTGTGGAATGATTTTCATGTGATCTTCTTGTTTATGTTTCATTTCATGCATTATTTATGAGACACTGGTTATGATGTTTTATTAGTAGTTTATCAGATGTTACCAGTACTGATAAGGAATTGTTTGAGATAATATTTGATTTGATTGATAAGGTTAATGAGTTATGATCAAGTTTATATGATTGCTTTGGTGGTGAAAGTATTGATAAATGATTTGATTATTATGTTAAGAAAATCTGATAAAGAGGTTATTAGATCAGATAAAAGTAGTTGAGATATTTTTTAAGTGGTTTCAGATCTAAGATAAGTTTGAATTGGTCTTAATATTGATTCATCCCCCCTCTCAGAAATGGATCCTCATAAGATTAATAATTGGTATCAGAGCATTGGTCCTCTATGTGCAAAAACTTAACCGCTCTAGGAAAAGATTCTAAGGAATTCAAGATGATGAAGAAAGAGGGTCCCAAGTTCAACAAGGATAACTACAAGATCTAGAAAGATGAAATGAAGATCTACATCAAAGGTCTTGGTTCACAATATTGGAATCAAGTTGAAACAACATATGTTGCTCCTACTACTACTCCCTTGACACCAGATGAACTCAGAGAGCAGTAAGATAACATGCAAGCCCTAGAAGCTATTGTAAGTACTTTATCTAATTAAGAATAAATTGATGTTCAAGGATTGGAAACTTTAGGTGAGGTTTGGGAAAATTTAGAGACAATCTATGGAGTAGATGAACATGTTCAAAGAGCCAAATGATAAATTTTGAGAGGAAAGTTCGATGACATGAGAATGCTTGAAGGAGAGAATATTGCATAGTATGGTAAGAAAATAAAAGAAGTTGTTGGCAACATAAAGAGTACTGGAGGAAAAATAGAAGATGACACAATAGTAAGTAAAATTATTAGAACTCTTCAACCTCAGTATGCCCAAGGAGTATCGACAATCCAAGAACTTAGATCTATTTCAAGGGATGAGGTAACTGCTGATTCATTGATTGGTAAGCTTACAAATTTTGAGTTAAATAGTTTTGACAATAGTGTGACAAAATCTACTGAATCTGCCTTTAAATATTCTATTACCGATTCATTTGCTAGAAAAGGAAAAGATATATGCCAAAATCATGAGTGCAGGACAAGTCATGGAAGTAACCGAGGAAATGAAGACAATGAACAACAAGTGATGGAACTTGAAGCACTGTTAGCAAAGAGATTTCCAAGAGGCATTGGTAAGTATAAAGGAAAACTAACTTTGAAGTTTTTCTCTTGTAGTAAAATTGGTCATATTCTTGCTATTTGCCCTAACACTGATAAGAAAGAAAAGTTTAGAAGATTCAAAGGAAAGGGCAAGAAACATTGTTATGTTGCAGTAGATGAAGATGTGATTGATGAGGAGTCTGAAGATGAAGATGACAATAAAGAGATTGTGTTTGTAGCCGTGAAGGAGGAACTGTCAGATGAAAAGGCTCTAGTATATCATATCAAGAATAGTGATGAATGGATTATAGACAGTGGCTGCTCACACCACATGACTGGAGATTAAAGTAAGTTCATAACCCTTAATGAATTTGATGGAGGTGTTGTTAGATTTGGGAATAACTCTCCTTGCATGGTGAAAGGTAAAGGTTCAATTTCTCTTAATGGGAAGAGTAATGCTGATGATGTATTTTGAGTTGATGGTCTTAAGCATAATCTTTTGTGTTGGTCAGCTCAATGATAAAGGTTATTTTCTTGAGTTTAAGAGTGGATTCTGTAGAATTCTTAGAGGTGATGGTGAACTAATTGCTACTGGGAAGCAAACTCGAGGCAACTTATTCCATTTGAACAATAATATTAATAATTGTCTGGTTGCAAGAATGGAAGATAGTTGGTCATGGAATAGAAGATGTTGTCATGTTAATTTTGATAATTTTGTTAAGATAAGCAAGTCAAGTGTTGTAAGAGGATTACCCCAACTTGTCAAACCAGATAGTGTGATATGCAAACATTGTCAAATTGGTAAGATGACCTCTATTTTTTTCAAGAGAAAGAATTGTATTTATGAGAATGTCTTAGATTTGGAAAATATTGATCTCTGTGGCCTTATGAGAACAAAGAGTTATTATAGTGATAGGTATTTCACGATCTTCACTGATGAATATTCTAAAATGATGTGGGTAACATTTTTGAGAAAGAAATCAAAAGAATTTAATAAATTTAAATCATTCAAAGCTCTAGTTGAGAAGGAAACCAGTAAGAACTCGAAGTGTTTAAGATCAGACCGAGGAGGTGAATTCACATATGATGAATTTGTTAAGTATTGTGATGAACAAGGTATAAAAAGACATATGTTTTCTTTGAGGACACCACATCAAAATGGTATAGCAGAAAGGATGAACAAAACAATAATTGAAGGTGCAAGAACCATGTTATTGCAAGGTGATGTATCTAAAATGTTTTGGAGAGAAGTGGTCAGTACTACTGTATACACTTTAAACTGGGTACCGGTAAAGAGAGGTAACAATAAGACACCCTATGAGCCATGGTATGAAAAAACTCCTTGTGTTAGTTATTTTAAAATTTTTGGAAGTCAATGTTTTATCAAGAGAGATAACTACACTGAGAAATTTGTTGCAAAATCTGATGAGGGAATTTTTCTTGGTTACTCTTCTAAGAGTAAAGCATATAAATGTTACAATAAGAGAACTAAGAAAATTGTTGAAAGTGCTAATGTAAAAGTTGATGATCTATCTGATAATTTTGAAGGTACAAGCAGATCAGAACTTGAAAAGGATGATAATAAGGAAAAGTTTGTGATCATTGAATCAGAAGAAAAGAATAATGAAGAATCAGTAAATACAAAACTAGATGCTCAACCGATAAGCAATGACAATGAGGAAGAAGATGAAAAACATGATGAAGAAGATGCAGATCCGATACATGCTATTGGCATTGCATGAAGATTGCATTGAAGAATTATATTAGGAAGTGTTGTCATTGATGTCAATTGCAACCAGTAATGAAGTAGTAAAGCAACCAGTATTGAAGCAGTAAAGCAACCAATATTGAAGCAGTGAAGATCAATTGGTAACACTAACAAGTTGAGATGTAGAACCCTAACCGATGGAGCTTGGAGATTGGTTGTGATGATTTATGATTGGATCATGATCGCTGATGAAGATGCCACGTAAGCATGTTGCACGTGATGAGTTTCTAGAAGGATTTGGCATGTAAAGATAACCGTTTATCTTGGGAATGATCAACTGCATAGTATGAAGTGATAAACATGTGATGTGTTACAAGATTCAAAATGCAGTGATCTAGGAGCAGTTGTAGATTCCTAGAAGAATGTGAAGTTGATTGCAATGTAATCTAACAATCAAGATTGAACTGATGTGTTTGTAATCTCTATGAGAATTGTAGGGTTTGTGTTGTGTTACCGACCTAATGCATTTGTTTATAAGGTTGATGAATTGATTGAATGAGATGTTGGCAAATTTGGTTAAGTGTGAAACTAATTGTTGCCGAACCAGGAGGTGAGTCTACAAAATGATGTGAATGCAGATAGGAGCAATAAAGGATCTGATTCAACAAGGAAGTGCTATTTCCAGATCGGTCAAAGAACCTGTTGTTCTTTAACCATTACAACAGTAAAATCCCTTAAACAGGTAAGCTCTAGCAGACTTGTTGTTGAAATCCTTTAACCAGGTGATCCATTAGCTTGGATTTGAAATCCTCCACCAAGGTTACCTTTAACATGGTATTTGTAGTCAATCCCTTAACTGGGTGGTCTCTAACCGAATCTGTTCCTGACTGAACATTATTATATAAGCTTCTAACCAGGCTTGGCTCCTAACAGGGAAAACTTCAAAAGAGTTCAAAATACTTGTGGGTATTCATCCCCACCGTGGTTTCTCCCATTTGGGTTTTTGGGTGAAAAATCATTGTATCAAGTGGTGAATGATTTTGTGGATGTGTTTTTGGTATGGTTGATATGAATGAATGGTAAATCTACATAGATATATTTAAATGACTGGAAATGATCTCAAATATATTATTACTAGTATTAGTGAAGTGGTTTAAGGTTTTGGTCAAATGGTATTTAAGTTTCAAATTTGTTGCATTATATCACTGAAGTACTGGGTCAATTGATAAGGTTTAACGGTGCAACTATAGATTTATTAAAGTGACTAAACCGGTAAACTTTGTAAGTTGATTCTAAGTTAAAATTAAGTTTAGTGAAAATTGAGTTTATTTTTGAACTACTGATTCACCCCCCTCTCATTAGTTGACCGGATCTTTATAGTTTCAACATATTATCAATTGGTATCAGAGCATTCTAGGTCCTCTTGAGTATAAGCCTAATAGCTTGAGGAAAAGATCCATGAGAAAATGATGAAGAGAGAGGGTCCGAAGTTCAATAGAGATAACTACAAAATATGGAGTGATAGGATGAAGATTTGCATCAAGAGCTTAGGAAGTCAGTATTGGGATCATGTTGTTAATAAGTACAACTTGCCTAGTGGAATTGTGATAGATGATTAAAAGAAGGAAAAAAAGGAGAACAACCAAGCATTGGAAGCCATCATCAGTACCTTGTTAGATTTAGAATATGTTGATGTTCATGGATTGGAGATTGCACATGAAGTTTGGAAGAGACTGGAAGAAATCTATGGCGGTGATGAGCATGTAAAGATAGCTAAGGAAGAGAGTCTCAAAGGAAAATTTGATGATATGAGAATGGCTGAAGGAGAAAACATTTAATAGTATGGTTAGAGAATCAAGGAGATGGAGAAATCAAAAGTGTTGGAGGTATAGTGAAGGATGCCACTATGGTTAGCAAGGTATTGAGAACCCTTCTACCGGTCTACGCTATCAGAGTTGCAACCATTCAAGAACTCAAAGTTATTGACAAGACAAAGGTAACTTTTGACTCTATCATTGGTAAATTAACTACATTTGAATTAAATGGTTCTAATGGAAGTGTTCAAAGGTCAGAATCTGCATTTAAAGCCTCAGTCTCAACCCCACTAGTTAGGAAAAGTGGAGAAGTAAGCTATAGTTATGAATCTAGATTCAACAGGGAGGTAGATGATGAAGATAACTTGATGGAACTTGAAGCATTGTTGGCCAAATGATTACTCAGAGGTACCGGTAAGTATAGAGGCAAATTACCACTAAAATGTTTTGCATGTAACCAAATAGGACATATTGTTGCTAACTATCTTAATAGAGATAACGAGGAAAAAAAAGAGAAATATAGGAGGTTTAAAGGAAAAGGAAAAAGAAATATCCCATTGCAGTGGATGAAGGTATTACAGATGAAGAATCTAAGGTAGATACAAATGAGGACATTGCCTTTGTTGCTATCAAAGAAGACATATCAGATTAGAAGGCATTGGTCTCTCACTTGGATAGTTTAGATGACTGGATTATAGACAGTGGTTGTTCACACCACATGACTGGTGACCGGAGCAAGTTTCTAACATTGAAAGAATTTGATGGAGGTGTTGTCAAATTTGGGAATAACTCTCCCTGCATGGTGAACGGCAAAGGATCCATTTCCCTAAATGGGAAGAGTAGTGTAGATGATGTCTACTGGGTTGAAGGTCTGAAACACAATCTTTTGAATGTTTCTCAACTCAATGACAAAGGTTACCTGTTAGAATTCAAGAATTGAGTTTGCAAGTTCTTTGGAAGCAAAGGTGAACTGATTGAAATAAGAAAACAAACTAAAGGTAACTTATATCACTTAAACTCTTCCTGTTTATGCTCTCAACTTGTTTAAAATCCCCACAAAGTTTGTAGAAGCCATTGAAAGAATCCAAAAAAAGTTCCTTTCATTAGGGGTGGAAGTCAAAAATAGAATTCCCCTTATTGCTTGGAATAAAATTTGTTCCCCTAAGGCCTCAGGTGGGTTGGGCTTAAGGAATATTGGTACTATGAATAAAGCTTTATTAGCCAAACAAATATGGAGATTGAAAGGGGAGGAAAGAGAATGGAACTCAATCTGGAAAAACAAATATCTCTATATGCAACCTTCTGAGGAAGAATTCCTTGATAATTCTTTCATTGTTGAAGGATCAACTATATGGAATGTTGTTCAATTTGCTAAAAGCTAGGTTGCTATTGACAGAACTTGGAACCTTGGGGATGGGAGGAGAATAATATTTTGGGAAGATAGATGGATTTTGGACAAACCATTGGAGGAAATTCCAATCCTTAAAGAATGGAAAGACTGGTTCAAAAGTAGGTTTGGTGAGCTAGTCAGAGATTACTAGAGAAATGGGAACTGGATTGATTTTAGCCAGCAGTGTCTGGGGCTCAAGTTCCTTCAGATTGCTCTCTCTACTAAAATCCCTAGAGACAACAAAGATGACAGATTGATATGGAGGGAAACCCTGGATGGGAAATATTTTGTCTCCTCAGCTGTGGCTATTCATAATGATCTGGTGGAAGAAATTCCCATCTGGGCTAAAGTCTGGAACAAGAAGTTAGCTCCAAAGGTTAATATCTTCTTTTGGATTTTCATCCAAAATAAGGTTTTAACCTTGGACAACCTTCATAAGAGAGGTTTTGTTTTCCCTAATAGGTGTTCTCTTTGTTGCAGGGAAGAAGAGACGGCTTGCCATATTCTCAATCAATGCACTTTTAGTCAGGATATCTGGAAAATCATCTTAAGTAGGTGGAACCTGAGCTGGGTTTTCCCAAACTCCCTAGGAGATTCCTGGCAGCAATGGCACTACCCTAATTCTAATCCTAAAATTGTGGAGACTTGGAGACTTACTCTGTCGATTGTTATCTAGAATATCTGGAAAGAGCGCAACAATAAGATTTTTAGGGATAAAAGAGCTATTCCTGAAGTGGTGGTAGATAAAATTTATAGGAGTATATTTGAATGCCTCTATGGCATTGACTATGGACCTACCACTAAAGATGACTTCAAAGATAGATGGAACCTCTCTACCTCTACTACCAGCAAGGAGAAAGGAAGAGAAGGTCTCATTTGGTGTTTTCCTCCTCAGGGGTGAATTAAGGCTAACTTTGATGGGGCCTCTACGGGGAATCCGGGTAAAGCTGGTTATGGGGGCATTGTCAGGAATTTTGCTGGAAGTTGTTTAAAGGCTGTGGCTGGTCCTCTGGGGAATCAAACAAGCCACTTTGCCGAAGCCTCAGCTGCCCTGAATACCTTAATTATAGCCAAAAGTCTTAATTATGATAAATTATGGCTCGAGGGAGATTTACTTAATATTATTAAGTGTTTAAAGGGGGAGTCAGAGCCTTCTTGGTCAATTGAAAATATCATCATGAAAGCTAGGGAGATCATTGCAAGTTTTAAAGAAATTATTATCCAACATGCCTTTAGAGAGAAAAATAGTGTGGCAGATTGTCTAGCAAATATAGGGGTTAATTTTGACTCCCAATCGATTTTGCACGGGGAAGATCTCAATTTAAACATTAAAGAGCTCCTTAGAAAGGATTGACATATGGGGAGAGAAGGACAACATAATCATGACAGGGAATATGATTAACTTATGGCTTGATGGAAAGGTCATCATTACTTGGCAAAGTGGTAGATCCCCATCAATATTTAATAACTTGACGCACGCTTTATGGGTAACCCGGTTCGAAATCTCAAGCAACATCGGGAAATGCGAGCTTAGTTTGCAGAGAAACAGAGCAGAAAGCCTGAATCTGAAGATGGGAGGAGACCTAAGGAGGGAGGAACCAGACAATACGTTGACTTGGAAAGCGATGCCGAAAGTATGGGCGAAACTAGAAAAGGGTTCTCTCACAAGCTTCATAGAGAAGCTCGTGGACTATGATAAAGGTAGGGTAAACCTAGCCATTTCCAAGATTTCTGAAAACTAGTCTAATGGCTCCTTTAAAATTTATGGAGTTAAGTTCAAGCTGGACGCTGGGCTTATATCTACTGTGACTGGCATGCCCCACATTGGGCTTAATTTATTTCAAAACCTTAAAGTCTCCAACAACACAGTCAATCTATTCCCACGGAAAGAGAAAGAGAGGGTTAAAATCGGCAAAGCCACTGGGGGCTACTACGAAGCTGCTAATATCAAGAAACTTTGGGGCTGGGTTCTGAATGCAATTATGGAATACATCACGGTTGAAGGCCGATTCTCCAGGGCCCACACCTACCACTTTGTTCTCTTAAACCATTTTAGACACGAGTAAAAGGTATCTCTGCCGTACTACCTTTTTAGGTCCCTTTCCAGGTCCCTCAATAAACACAGTAAAAACCCTACTAACCCGATTCTCCACTACGGGTTTTTGCTGCTCATATATGAGCATTGTAAAACCCTCACCCTGCTAGAAAATAAGAGGATTTTCGCCTCTTCAGGTAAGGGAAAGATGGAAGGAGGAGACTCCAGCAAGGAGAAGGCGTCCTCTAGCAAAAAAAGAAAAAGTGCCCTTGGGATGGAAACAAAGGAAATTGAAAAGGAAAGCAGCAAAATGGAGACGGATGACTCCAATGGTGAAGATAGCTGGAATGATGAGGAGCTGGTTAATGAGGAAGAAAGTGGTGATGAGCTTGGTAATGAAAGCCCTATCCTCAGTGATTGCCCTGGTAAGGACAACAACCATTCGATGGAGGAAGTGGATTTCAAGGATAATGGGGAAACTGATGTGAATTGCGAGAGGGAAATGAACAAAGACTTTGAGAAGGACCTAACTAAGGACAAGGTTAGTGAGGATAAGGAAAGTGCAGGTAAAGGGTTAATCTTGGATAACCTCAAGAAACTCTCTGAGGCAAGAATGGATTATGACATATGGACCTATGAGCTCCTGAAGAAACTGGAAAAGAAGGGGAAAAATACGGATGAGAAGAGGGAGGATGACAACAAAGAGCAGATAAATTGGAAGCAGAATATGGAGGATAAGGTTAAATCGCTAGAAGAAGGGAGAGAGGTGATGAAAAATATGATGGGCATTATCCTGAGTATCCTATCTGTTGTCACTAAAAAATTGGAGGAATTGCTAAGGTCTTTGATCATACCAGCTCTCCAAAACTGGTTGTGGATCTTGACTTGGATGAAGAGACTATCCAAACTGGTAGCGATGAAGCTACTTCGCTTGGTGGCACTGCGAAGAGGACCAGGGCTAGTGTCAAGAAAGTTGTGGCTGCTTCTGCAAAGGATCTCCCTAATCTGAGGGATAACATCAAAGAGCTGCATGAAATCAGCAACACCCTGGAAAGAATCAACTAGTTTCTCTTTTGGAGTCCGGATGGCCTGCTGGCTTTGTGGGGCTTTTTCTGGTTTTCGTTGGTTTACTGCTGGCTTTTCGATGGACTGTTCCTTTTTGTATCTTGTTGCTTTTGCTGTTTAAGTTCTGCTTGTAAAGGGTTTCAGGGCCCCTTCAAAACCTTCTTTTACCTTAATCAAAAACTTATTTCACTTAAACTCTAAAATCAACAATTGTTTGATTGCAAAAGTAGAAGATAGTTGGCTTTGGCATAGAAGGTTTTGCCATGTGAATTTTGATAACATTGTAGAGTCAACAAGTCAAAATTAGTAAGAGGATTTCCATAGTTGGATAAACTAGTGAATGCTTTGTGCAAGGAATGTCAGCTAGAGAAAATGACATCCTCAACCTTCAAGAGTAAATCTATCTCAGCTAAACATTTGCTAGATTTGGTTCATACTAACCTATGTGGACTAATGAAGACTAGGAATATTCAAGGAGATCAGTACTTCATGATTTTTACCGATGAATGCTCTAGGATGATGTGGGTCACATTCTTGAGAGACAAGACAAAAGCATTCAACAAATTTAAAGCATTCAGAGCCTTGGTTGAGAATGAAAGTAGAAGGAAGATAAAATGTTTAAGAACTGATCAAGGTGGTGAATTTACTTCAGAGGAATTCAATAGATACTGTGAAAACAATGGAATCAAGAGGCAACCATTTGCAACAAGGACACCACAATAGAATGATATTACATAAAGGAACAACCAATCTGTGGTTGAATTTGCTAGGACTATGTTAATTCAAGGAGATGTAGCTAAGACATTTTGGAGAGAAGCTATTAGCACAACTGTTTATATAATGAACCATATACTGGTCAAAAGAGGTAAGGACAAAATACCCTATGAATAATGGTATGGTAGATTACCGAATGTTAGTTACTTCAAAACTTTTGGGAGAAAATGTTTTATTAAAAGAAGTGATTATATTGGAAAGTTTGATGCCAAAAGTGATGAAGGCATATTTCTTGGTTACTCCACCAAGAGCAAAGCTTACAAGTGCTACAACAATCAGATTAAGAAGATCATTCAAAGTGTCAATGTCTGAGTACATGAATTTCTTAAAAAATCTGAAGAAACCAACAAGGATAAGGAAGAAAAAGAACCAAACACATTGTTTTTGGAACCGGAACCGATAAAACCAAAAGTTGGAGAATTGAATAGAAGCCCCAGTTCAACTGGAACAACAAGGTCCAACATAAGATGAAGAAAGTGAAGAAGAAGAAGAAGCTGAAAACCAAGATCATGTTATTCCAAGGTATGTTAAACTCAATCACAACCCCAATTAGATTATTGGAGACAAGAGTGTAGGTGTGTTAACTAGAAGATGGATAAGAGAAAACTCTTGTATGATCTCCACCATTGAGTCGAGAACATCAAAAGAAGACTTTGCAGATGAAGACTAGATCAAGGCAATGTAAGAAGAACTTGGTCAGATAGAGAAGAGTAATACTTGGTCATTGGTACCCAGACCAGAAAACAAGAATGTAATAGGCACAAAGTGGGTATTCAGAACCAAATTGAATGAAGATGGAGTAATGGCTAGGAATAAAGCCAGACTGGTATGCAAAGGATATGCACAAGAGGAAGGTGAAGATTATGGTGAGACATTTGCACCAATAGCAAGATTGGAAGGAGTAAGGACTCTACTTGCATTTGTAGCATGTAGAGGAGTTAAGGTATATCAGATGGATGTTAAATCAACATTCTTAAATGGAATATTGGAAGAAGAAGTCTACATAGAACAACCAGATGATTATGCATTAACTGAAGAAAAGGATATGGTGTGCAACCTACATAAGGCACTATATGGATTGAAACAAGCACCATGAGCATGGTATGAAAGATTGCACTCTCACTTAGTAAAGATATGTTTTCAAAGAACTAGTGAAGATAATAAAATATTACAAAAGACAAAAGGAGATAAAATACTAGTAAGTGAGGTATTTTATGATGATATCATTTTTGGAGGTAATGATGATATGTGTCATGATTTTGCTAATGAAATAAAGAATGAATTTGAGATGTCACTAGTAGGAGAGATAAAAAATTTCATAGGTTTCCAAATCCAACAGATGAAGGAAGGAATTTTTATCACACAATCCAAGTATCTGAAGGAAGTGTTGAGAACTTTTGGAATGGGAGATTGTAAGCCAGTTGGAACACCAATGGTTATAGGCTGTAAATTGTCCAAAGAAGATGATTCTGCACCAGTTGATGAAAAAGAATACAAATCCATGATAGGTAAGCTACATTATATTGTCCACAATAGACTAGAAATTGCTCATGTAGTAGGATTGGTTGCCATATTTCAAAAAAATCTAAAGGAGTCACACATGATTGCAACCAAAAGAATTTTTAGATACTTGAAAGGCACAATAAATTATGGTATCCATATGCAAAAAACTTTGACTTAAAAGTCTATATCAATGCAAATTGGACAGGAAATATTGATGACATGAAGAGTACAACCAGAGGAGCATTTTTTCTTGGAGGCAGATAAGTGTCTTGGAGCAGCAAGAAATAGAGTTGTATCTCTCAATCAACAATAGAAGCTGAGTATGTTTCACCTTACATGAATTGTACCCAAGCAATTTGGATGAAACACATATTGGAAGGTTTCAAGCTGAAGATACCATAACCGGTAAGAATTTTCTGTGATAACACAAGTGTTATAAATATTTCTAAGAACCCGATGTTGCATGCTAGGACAAAGCATATAGAGCTGAAGTATCATTTCCTGAGAGAGAAAGTTCAAAGCAAATATGTATCACTGGAGCATGTGTTTCCACTAAAGAACAACTAGCAAATATTTTTACTAAACCTCTACCTAGGGCTACATTTGAATATCTTAGAGGTGAGTTAGGGGTTGTACTGCTACATGAAGTCAATTAAGGAGATATAGAAGACATTGATCCCAGAGCCGATTGAAAATATTGAAGAAGGATTGGTGAAGAGTGGAGATACTCAATAGGGGGAGAAACTAATTGCAGATCAGTGAAGCATGGATAAGAAACAAAAAGGTTCACCTTCACTTTGGCATTGTTGTCAAAGGGGGAGAAAAGTATATGATTGATAGCCTTATATGTTAAGGAGTGAAGACAGATTGAAAACTAGCTACCAGTTGAAGATATGAAGATATAGTTGAAGCATACTATATGTTGAAAAATTATATGTAAAATGTAAACCAGGATTTCTATACCTGTGTATATGCTTTACTCTCAATCATGACAATCAATTGGTATTGATATTTTTATTGATATCAATGCCAAAGGGGGAGAATGTTGGAATTTCATGAATATTGCATTGAAGATTGGAAATGTTGTCATTGATGTCAATTACAACCGGTAATGAAGTAGTAAAGCTACTGGTAATGAAGCAGTAAAGCAACTGGTAATGAAGCAGTGAAGATCAACTGGCAAGCCTATCTAGTTGTGATACAAAACCCTAACCGATGGAGGTTGGAGACAGGTTGTGATTATTTATGATCAGATGATGATTGCTGATGAAGATGCCATAGATGCATGTTGCAAACGATGAGTTTCTAGAAGGATTTGGTGCGTAAAAATAACCGTTTATCTTGGGAATGATCAAATGCATAGTATGAAGTGACAAACGCATGATGCATTACAAGATTCAAAGTTCGATGGTCCAGGAGCAGTTGTAAATGTCTAGAAGAATGTAAAGTTGATTTCATGCAATCTAATGATCAAGATTGAACTGATGTGTTTGTAATCTCCATGAGAATTTTAGGGTTTGTGTTGTGTTATAGACCTAATGTATTTGTTTTTACGGTCGATGGATTGTTTGAAAGAGCATTGACAAATTTGTTTAAGTGTGAAAGTGATTGTTGCCGAACCAGGAGGTGTGTCTGCAGAATGATGTGAAGGAAGATAGGAGCAGTAAAGGATCTGATTCAGTAATGAAGTGCTATTTCCAAATTGGTCAAAGAACATGATGTTCTCTAACCATTACAATAGTAAAATCCCTTAACTGGGTAAGCTCTAAAAGGCTTGTTGTTGAAATCCTCTAACCAAGTGATCCATTAGCTTGGATTTGAAATCCTCCACTGAGGTTACCTTTAATAGGGTATTACCTTTAATAGGGTATTTGTAGTCAATCCCTTAACCAGGTGGTGCTTAACCGGATCTGTTGCTAACAAAACATTTTTGTATAAGCTTCTAACCGAGCTTGGCTCCTAACAGGGTGAACTTAAGAAGAGTTCAAGATACTTGTGGGTATTCATCCCCACCTTGGTTTTTCCCATTTGGGTTTCCACATGAAAAATAATTGTGTCAAGTGGTGAATGATTTTGTGGATGTGTTTTTGGTATCGTTGATATGAATGACTAGTAAATCTACATAGATATATTTAAATAACTCGAAATGATCTCAAATATTTTATTACTGGTATTAGTGAAGATTTTTAAGGTTTTGGTCAAATGGTATTTAAGTTTCAGATTTGTTGCATCATATCACTAAAGTTGTGATGTCCCCCTTCTATCCTTCCTTAAGAAATCAGGGAAGAACTATATGGCAAATAAATTGTAAGAGACCTCTTTCCAAAATCTACTTAAAATAATGGTAATTGTTGTTACTTAAGAATGGTATCACATATAATATGATGGTATATAGGATAAAGTATCAATGCTATTAATGCAAGGTGATTTCTAATCTCTGACTTTGTTCTATACTTTTGATATACAATATGATTTATGCAATTAATGTAGTTGACATCTATCTTTGATATGACATCTCAAAATATTCCTTAGTCTACTTCTATCACTTGGAGTGATGAGGGGTCTTTGTGCTCCTGATCTATCTCTATAAATATATAAATATATCCCTTGTTGTTGCTTACAATGGTGTTTCTGCTTTTATGATTTGTTTCCTCATTTACATATGAACTGATTTGCCAAAATGCCATTGTGTGATGGAGTCTCACCAAAAGAATGATATTATCTTAATTTGTGAATTCTATACACAAAAAATTGTGCTTCTCCTGATATAAGAGTGTGCTCCTTATGCGATTGATATCTTGATCCCCATAAAGGCTTTTTTTAGAAACAATAGATAAATTTCCTTCATTTCCCCCTAAATAAGAGATATAGATGTCTCCTTAATATGCAATGAAAGTATGTGAATGTGAACGGTTGCCACCCCACAAGAAATCGCCCCCCATATGAAGAGCTTAATCGATGCTACTGATTAGTTAACGTAAACATCTACTACCCTTCTTTGGTGGCAATTATGGGAGAATCTTTTGTTTAGTTTAATGCAAACCGATCAATGTTATCTTAAATTGCTGTTGCATTTCTTCTTTAGTCGAACTGATTCATAAACTAGTCGAAACCTCATACATATGAGTCGAAACTTCACTTTGAATATGCTCCTTCATACGCTCCTTTCTTATTAGCAGTGGTAACCATGTATTGTTTCATTTCTTATTAGCAATGGTAACCATGTATTATTTCCTATCTTTGCTTCATGATGACACTATAGAAATGTCGAAGTTTGAACTATGATATCTCTTTGATATACTAATCGCACCTCTATAAGTACTTTTGCCACTATTTTTAATCACCGAGTTGTCATTAATATTAATCGATGCATGTAATTGTCTTTAATCGAGACTTCTTTTGCTTGCCTTTCATTTGTCTCATATAAATCTACAATTAATGTGGGGAGGTCTTCAATGACTATTTCTTGTTTAACTGCTTCGCTAATATTCTTAAAGCAATGACTATGATCTCTTATTGGTTATGTTGATCGATGAGTCCGTGGGAGAGTTGTTTCACTATGAGAACTTGGATGCTTGCAAGTCTTTATGCTTTGATGCGAAGATAATATGTTTACTTGTCTTAGTCCTTATGGGAGTAAGATTATCTCCACAATATGTGTTGCTTACAATAGATAGCCTGTTTGTTGTTTATTAGCTCAAGGATGGGGACATGACAGTCCCCCCCTCTTGAATTTGCTTGTCCTCAAGCAATTTCCTTCCTCCTTGTCTTCTTTCTTGGATGAACCTGCACATAGATTAGTAGTACCAAACATGTAATGATATAAATCAAAGTAATGATAAAGATTAGAAAAATTATTACTTAGTTTCTATTGCATTGGAGGGACTAGCTTTCTTGAGCCATTTCTCAACTTGAGAGGGACTGGCTTCCTTGAGCCATTCTGTCCACATGTGGGAGATTGGTTTCCTTGAGAAATCTCTATCCAATCTTGAGAGAGATTGAATTCCTTGAACCATCTTTGTCTAACTAAAATAGACTAAATTTCTTGAATCATCCTTCTTACTAAGGGTGTTGACTTCCTTGAGTCAAGTTGCCCATATTTGGCTTCCTTGAGCCCTTATTCTTACTTAGGGTGTTGACTTCCTTGAGTCAAGCTGCCCATCTTTGGCTTCCTTGAGTCCTTATTCTTACTGATGGTGCTGACTTCCTTGAGCCAAGCTGCCCACCTTTCTTGAGCCCTTATTCTTAGAGAGGATTGACCTTCTTTGTGTCATCCTACTCATCTAGGGTGTTGGCATCCTTGAGCCATGTCGCCCCATATTGGCTTCCTTGAGCCCTTATACTTAGAGAGGATTGATCTTGTTTGTGTCATCCTACTCATCAAGGGTGTTGGCTTCCTTGAGCCCTTATAATTAGAGAGGATTGACCTTTTTTGTGCCATCCTACTCATCTAGGGTGCTAGCTTCCTTGAGTCATGTCACCCCTCTATGTGTTTACTTTATTTCTTGAATGTTTTTATATCTTCTTCCTTTTGGATTCACCACATTTATCCCTGAGACAATTCCAATTCAAAATGAAAATTATAATATAATTTCATTAACCCTGAAGACATTTCATTTTAAATTTTAACTGAAAAGTCTAAGACTAGTTCAGAGAATTGAACTTATCTGGATGGCTTGACAAATTATGCTATACTCCAATCTACATACATTCTTCTTTATAAATCTTCTATAAATGCTTCAAGTTTATTTATAGGTCTTCCTTTGACCTTAATATTTAAGCTTCATTCCAAATTTTACTCTTTAGGCAATTTAATTCATGATCTATACATTCTCAAACATAGTTGTCTTTTTGTAAGTATGCTGATGATTATCTTCCAATTTCCAACTAGCTTCAATTGCTCTTCCAAGTGTGATGATGGACCATGAAATGAACTCGTTGTCATTGTTGCTATGTCTAATAGAATCAATGATGTTTGTAAATATGAAAATGTTGTTCTCGATTTATCTTCTTACCTTGTAGGATGGCAAGATCATGCTCTGATACTACTGTGATGTCCCCCCTCTATCCACCCCTTAAGAAATCAGGGAACAACTATCTGGGAAATCAATTGCAAGAGAGATCTTTCCAAAATCTACTTAAAATAATGATAATTTTTGTTACTTAAGAATGATATCACATATAATATGATGGTATATAGGATAAAGTATCACTGCTATTATTGCAAGGTGATTTCTGATCTCTGACTTTGTTCTATGCTTCTGATATGCAATATGTTTTATGCAATTAATGTAGTTGGCAGTTGTCATCGATGTGACACCGCAAAATATTCTTTAGTCTACTTCTATCACTTGGAGTGATGAGGGGTCTTGCTGCTCCTGATCTCTCTCTATAAATATATAAATGTATGCCTTGTTGCTTACAATGGTGTTTCTGCTTTTATGATTTGTTTCCTCATTTACATATGAACTGATCTTCCAAAATGCCATTGTGTGATGGAGTCTCACTAAAAGAATGATATTATCTTAATCTATAAATTCTATACACATAAATTCATGCTTCTCTTTATATAAGAGTGTGCTCCTTATGCGATTGATATCTTGATCCCCATAAAGGCTTTTTTTAGAAACAATCGATAAATTTCCTTCATTTCCCCCCAAATAAGAGATATAGATGTCTCCTTAATATGCGATGAAAGTATGTGAATGTGAACAGTTTCTACCCCACAAGAAATCGCCCCCCATATGAAGAGCTTAATCGATGCTACTGATTAGTTAACGTAAACATCTACTACCCTTCTTTGGCAGAAATTATGCGAGAGTCATTTGTTTAGTTTAATATAAACTGATCAATGTTATCTTAAATTGATATTGTATTTCTTGGTCAGTCTAATTGATTCATAAACTAGTCGATACCTCATACATATGAGTCAAAAATTTACTTTGAATATGCTCCTTCATACGCTCCTTTCTTATTAGCACTGGTAACCATGTATTGTTTCCTTTCTTATTAGTAGTGGTAACCATGTATTGTTTCCTATCTTTGCTTCATGATGACACTACAGAAATCCCGAATTTTGAGCTATGATATCTCTTTGATATACTAATCGCACCTCTATAAGTACTGTTGCCTTGACTATTTTTAATCACCGACTTGTCATTAATATTAATCGATGCATGTAATTGTCTTCTCTCGAGACTTCTTCTCCTTTCCTTTGATTTGTCTCACATAAATCTACAATTAATGTAAGGAGGTCTTCAATGACTATTTCTTGTTTAACTGCTTCACTAATATTCTTAAAGCAATGACTACGATCCCTTATTGGTTATGCTGATCGATGACTCCATGAGAGAGTTGTTTCACTATGAGAACTTGGATGCTTGCAAGTCTTTATGCCTGATGTGAAGATAATATGTTTACTTGTCTTAGTCCTTATGGGAGTAAGATTGTCTCCTCAATATGTGCTTCTTGCAATAGATAACCTGTTTGTTGTTTATTAGCTCAAGGATCGAGACATGACATAAGTATTAGGTCAACTGGTAAGGTTTAATAGTGCAGTTGCAGATTTGTTAAAGTGACTAAACCAGTAAACTTTGTGAGTTGATTCTATGTTGAAATTAAGTTTGGTGAAAATTCAGTTTAGTTTCTAACTACTTGTAATGGTGTGAAAATGGTGAATGATAAATCAAGAAAGAAGCTACCCTTTCCCTCAAAGAGAAATGAGATTTTTGCTATTGATTACCATTCAAACACTTTTAACCATGTTACATTAGGAAGAGAAGAGATAGATTGAATATGGTAGATTGAATTTTGAATGAAATGGGAATGTTAAGTTGATCCCCTCTTCCTTGTTGGAAATGTAAAGGAATTTATTGAATTATGTAGTGCAAAAAGTGACAAAGAATTGATTATAACTTGAGATCGAAAAATGAGATAAATCTATGCACTTGGATCTGGTAGTAAAATATCAAGATAAATTCGCCCTGCGAATTTGAGGAAAAGTTGCCCAGACCGTGGCGGGAATGTACATGATCCTCTAAAAATTCCATGAAACGAAAAGGGTTTTTCCACCTCTACAAATGTATCCTGAATCCGAAAGTATAGTTGCACACCTGCAACCTACACATAGAAAAGAGAGGAAAATGGGTTGGGATTAGGGGTTTGCCTTTATGTCAAACCCCAATTTTGGAATTAACCAAGTAATGAAAGAAAGTACTTGCAAGTAGATGTAAATGAAAGACCGAATTGTAAATCCCCTCAAGGGAGGTTGTAGTAGCAATGTCGATAGAAATGCTTGCATGGAATCGAATGTTGGAATCAATCTCCTCTTCAATGGTTGAATCCTTGACTTGAATGCAACACCTAGCCTTGAAGGGGAGGACTTGAGAATGCTTAATGCTGGAAAATAATGGTTGAATGGTTGAATGCTTGATCACTCCAATCTTATCCTACCTTAACTTATACAACTTATGAAAATGAGAGGATGAATGCCCCTTAAATACATGTTAGTGGATTTGAATTTCCTCACATCCCACATCAGGGGAGTTTCCTGCCCGATGCACAACCAACAATGCAACCCTAGGAAGGGTCTTGCCCAAAAATAGGGCAGGAATAGGGGTGCCACGCCCCTATCCTAGGAGGACAAGGGTGCCATGTCTCTGTCCAAGGGGGGACAGTGGCCCCACACCCCTATCCTACCCCTTTCTCTAGGGTAGAGCATGGACGGGGTGATGCAGAGGCCAAGGAAGAAGCTGTTTCCGCAAGCTAAGCAATCTCTAGTCTTCGATCAAACTAGAGGATTCGAACTCGCATGCATGAGGACCCTAATGCAGTCAAAAATTTCTAGGGTCATAATTTTATGACACTACATTTACCCCCACTTCAGGGGGAGTATAAGCATACGCCAATATTGTCGGTAAAGTACAAGGAAATAAGATTGAAAAACTTTTACCACGTCAAGAAGGAAAGATGCGACAAGCCCCCAGTGGACTTAGGATCTTACGACTTCGATTGAAAAAGTAAAAAGGAAGATCAAGAAGGGGAGAACCATGACTGCAAGTAGCAAAGTTCCCTTCACTATGAGTCATGAAAGCAAGGATACTGAAGATTACAAAGCAAAACAAAGTTCACTAAGTAATTATAAGTATCACAAGAAGGAAAGTGTGAGCAGAGTGTATTCCCCCATGTTAAAGCGATTGCACGTGCCTTACCGGGAGCTATTTCTTTAAGGTAGGATACACCCAAGAGAGAGAGAAGGAGGGAGCATGTTATCACAAGGATTTGGCCTCCAATCGAGGTATAAACCCAAGGATAATGAACACAAAACACGAGGTAGTGTCACTTTCCTCGGGGTCAATATGTTGTATGATAACTCATGTAATTCATATATGTATATGCATATAATAATCTTCATTCCCCAAAGAAGGACACCACCTTAGAAGAAAGGGAAGAGAGGATTTTTTTTGAGTCAACATGAAAGAGACCAAGAGAAGATCTCAATGCTTTGCATCATCCCCAAGTAGAAATTAAGGGAACAATAGAAGAACATGGATACATATAGAAAAATCCTCACAAAAAGAGAAAGATCTGCAGTGTTAATATTGCTAGTCTAGCACAACATCTGCCTCCTGATCTTTCTGATCACTATTTCAGGAAGGCGAGCAACATACCAGATGAGTGACATCGAGCACAACATATGGAGCTATCACAAGATCCAAACGAGGACTATGGTCATTTTGTAAGTCACTTTGTTCGATTCAAGGAGCTAGGATTAGGGTTTGTGAAAACTCATTCGATAAATATTTGTCCACATCAATATACTCATACTCACTGTCTAAAGCATTAGGAGTTGTATTACCATTATGAATAACATTTTCACCCATTTCTTCATCAAATTTTAGAGAAAGAGGAGAAAGAACATGAATAGGAGTAAAACCATCACATGTTTTGTGTGACTTATGATTTGGAGATGTAGGTTGTGTTGGTTTATGGCTTGATGATGATTTTTGTATTGGATGACTTTATGTGTTGTCATTGATGAAACACATATATAATCACACACATATGTTCATATTGTCATATTTTTAAGACAAAATGGTATCATATGTATAGAGAAGTCCAACCAATATGAAGGTGTCTAATTGGTATACAAAGTGAAGACAATTTCACTGACACCAGTTTCAGGATACAACAAAGAGAGGAAAGGAGGCAAATGAAGGACAATCGGTCTGTGAATTGGAAGCGGTTAACTCTCAATCAATATTGATGTTCCAAATGGTTTCACTGATTATGTGATGAGTTATCTCTAACCGATATTTTTGGCAATGATTTGTGATATGTTATGGAAGATTGTTTAGATACACTGAACCTAGGAAATTGTGATGAGGTTCTTGAGCCGACATCAAATATAATGTCTATAAAATGACATTGTGATTAGTTATTTTCATGATGCAAGCTACAAGTGATGTTATGAGTTAGAGTTGATGTGATTTATTGAAGGAGTTGTAGAGTATGTCGGTGAGGCAGTATTGAGTGAGCAGAAAATGATCTATACAAGAAAGATGTGTTATTTCTAGATCATACCACATATTGTTTTCTAATCACTACAATAGTTAAATCCTCTAACTAGATGATCCATTAGTTTGGATTTGAAATCCTCTATTGAGGTTACTCCTAGAAGGGTATTACCTTTAACCAGATATAGCTCCTAATAGTTCTTTTGGGATCTTTAACATGATTCGCTCCCAACATAGCACTGTGTAGACCTTAACCGGTTAGTTACCTATTTCTATAGATAGTTAACTTGTGAGTCCCATCTCACCGTGGTTTTTCCTAGTTGGGTTTTCCACGTATAAACACTTGTGTTATGGTGAATGTTTTACTTGTTGTTAATTCTTTTATAACACTTTGGATTGCATGCATAATCTTAAGTAAACTAGTTAATTGATTTTACCGGTCTATGTTTAAAGTGTTATTGTTTTTGATATCACTGATTCACCCCCCCCCCTCCTTAGTTCTTTATAAGTCTATCAATTGGTATCAGAGCTTAACTTCTTTAAGGCTTAATCTCTTGGAATGAAACCCTAAATCTATTATGGGGGATATGAGTTATAGAGAGATGGCTAGAGTGCTTGATGCAACCAGGGAAGAGCTTGAAACCCTGAGAGGTAGATTCAAAGCTTCACAAGTTAAAAGGAGATAATAGACTGAGAAACTATTGGAGATCTCTAACAGCAGTTCTTTAGATGAGGCCAACACTGATGCACTGGCTGAAGAAGTGGAGAAACTGAATGGTGAAAAGCTAAACCTGAGGAGAGAACTTGAAGCTCTTACAATTTGTATGAGTCAAGAACTTGAAGCAAGGAGGGCAACTGAAGACTTGATCAAAGAGAAAGAGCATGAGATTTCTAAGATCAAGAAAGAGAATGCAACTTTGCATGAACATTGTCACGAGGAGAAGGAAGAAAAAAAGGCATTATAGTTAGATCTTGAAATGGAAATGTCTATTAGAGAGACTCTTACAAAGCATAATGAAGATCTTACCGAAGAGCTTACTGAGGCTAATGGGAAACTTGACAAATTCAACAAGAGTTCCTCTATGCTGGATGAATAGATCTAATCTCAGAGGATGAAAGGTGACACATCTAGATTAGGATTCAATACATCTAAGAAAGGAGAATCTTTTGGTACCAAGAGCAACATGCATGAAGGTAAAACTAGTCCTAAGGCTAGGAAGCCTACCGGTAAGAAAGCCTACAAACTAGTTTGTTTTAACTGTCTTAAACCTGGACATACTGCTAATGTGTGTATAAGCAGATCTAATGTGAACACAGGCTATAATGATAATACTAGATATGTGTCTAGGAGATTTGAAGGTCATTGTTACACATGCAACATGTATGGACATAGATCAATTGAATTCGGATATAGAGCGAACAATCTGACACCTCACATGAATCCAAGACCTCACGGTGACTAGAGAAGGACCTATGATGACCGAAGAAACATGAACCGGGAAAAACCCTATGTCAACCGGTTCAGTCCATATGAGATGGAGAAGGCAACAAATGTGATTCACACAATTTGCAATAACTATGGACATGTGGCTATGAACTGCAGAAGGAGAACTGGAAGAGGTAATGCAAGACCTTGGAGAGCATCTGGGATGGCCTACTATCATTGTCACAAACTAGGACACATGACTAAGTTCTCTAGAGCAAAGAAGAACAAAATCATAAACCACTATGAAGATCTGAAAGGAAAGAAGAAGGTTGATGTTGAAGAAACCAGAACGAAGATGAATAGAATTTGGAAAAAGAAAAGTGAGGATAAGCCAACAGAAGAATCAAATCCTTCACCTAGTATGGAGAATCCTGCACCGGTGAATTAATTTTCAACAAGCCCAAGGGGAGCATATCAATAAATCTACTTCTGGATCCCTTGAAGAGTTTATGGTGAGAGAGTTTTGCATTTTGAGTTGTAATATGAGAATTTTTGATATTATTATCTATCGGTTTTCTAAGGATCACCAACCGGTTATATACCTATCGGTGTAGGCAAGCTTGTTAAGCAGTAATTAGGGTTTGTTACCCTATCAGTTGTGTAATTAATGTAGTGGAAAGGAAGTTTTAATACATCATTTTTACCCTAATTGTATTCATAGAAGAATTTTTGAGCACTTGCAGAGCAAAATAGAGCATTGTTAGCTGATTGCGAATAGATTTGTGCTATGAATCAAAAGTTGAATCAGATTCAAAGATAAGGAAAGGTGAAACGGGTGTGCATACAAGAGAAAAACCTGAAACCCTACTAGAGCAAAGGGAATAAGGTATTTTTGCTAATTTCTCTCTTGAATCAAGATTATCTAGAATGGCATCCTCGTCTAGACCACCAGAGAGTCTTATGATTACTACGGAAGCTATGGAGTCTGTGGAACCTGATAAAATATGATCTTATAATGCATTATCTCAAGTTCCTAATTGTGTTTTGATCAAGGGTGATTTGACAAGTTATATAGACTGTAAAATTGAGGATCTAGGATCATTGGCGATCTATTCGCAACTCAAATCTCTGTGTGATAAGAGCGGAAAATAAAACCCAAATATATTAGTGTTTATGAAAAGGGTTTTCACAAAGCAACCTATTTTCTTGAATATTTTAAGGAAGAGCATGTTAGAATTATCCTTAGCCGAGTACATGGTGATAATATATATCTTGATAGGTCTCATGCTATCATGAAGGAGGCTATTCATGCCATAACCAGTTTCTGCCAAACCGGTGAGTACCAAAACTAAGAACAATCTCAAAGGAGACAATGATTACATTGACCGAGACCACTGCTGACAGTCGTGCTATATCAGTCAATAACATTGTAGATCCATGAGTTAGATTTGCAACAATGGTTATTGGTGATCAGATATTCCATTCTAGCAGGATGAACAATGCACCATTTGTTGTTGTGCATGCCGCCTACAAAATGATGGAAGAAAATATTGATTATGATTTGTGCAAGGAAATGAGAAGTCAATTAATGCTAAACCTAGAATTAATCAAGAAGGATAAAAGTCAAAAGTTTAAATATGGTCAACAGTTGATTGGTTTATTTTTCTACTTTTAGAATTTCATTCCACGAATTGGTGATATTCAATGGTCTAAGGACATACCGATTATAGCCCAGATCAAGAATAACATTAAGGTTGTGAAGAACACATTTCCTATTTCCATGAACAAGTATTTTAATGAATTTAAAAAGAATATGAGCATGAGAGTAAGGCTATCTGATGAAGTGGTGAAACACTTTGAAAAAGACATCTGTTTCATTGTAACCATTGAATCTTGCCTTATGGAGGTTGTTGAACCTAGAGAAGAAGAGATGGAAGAAAGGAGCTATGAAGTCAACTATGACTTGCTAATTGGTTATGCCAACAACCTTTTGGCATCTCCTAAGGATAAAAAGAAGAAAAGACTGGGAACTTACCAAGAAAGGATTGCACCTGCCCAACCTAGTGGTACCAAGGAGAAGAAGAAGAAAGTTGAGAAAGAAGCTTCTGTGACCATCGATACAAGGGTGACAAGAAGTATTCAGACCAAGAAGGAACCAGTACCCAAGGTATATATGAAGAAGTGGACTAAAACAAAGAAGAGAGGCATTCATCTCATTCTTCAAGCAAAATTTGATGATATTGATACTAAAGAAGAGACAAAGAAAATGAAGTTAACTAGTAAGAAATCCAAATGAGTACGAGACATTTCCAAGCAAAATATTCCAATTAATATTTCAAGTTTTAAACCAATGAGTGATTTGAGAGGAAAATAAAAAAATTAAGGAGGAAAAGGTTTGACAATGTCAAAAAGTATTTTGATTCATTTGATGATGGTCAGAAACAAGAAATTGTTCAAGAGGTAATCAATTACCTATGTCAAAACAACCGGTTGCCACAAGATATTGAAAAAGACATTTCTAATTCTTTATATTCTATTCTTGTAAATAAATGGAAAATGGTTGTAGAACAGGATCAAGAAATTATTGACAAAGTTTTTATTCAATATTTTCCCGAGTTGTCTCAAGATGAGTTACTAGCATTGTTTGCTAAGTACAAAGGATAGTTTCATTCTAAGTCAAGGAGATTGAAATTATTGGATGGAAAGACACAACTTATTGAAGACGATACTCATAAAATAGCTGAAGATATTCAAAAGATGGAGTCAGTTCTAAAAAGCTATGATAACAAGTCTAATCAGACTGAGACTGGAGCTCCACCAGAGCAAGATGATCAAGAGATTATTAAACCAGATGTAGTCTATCCTGTTAAGAACAAGGATGACACAAGTTCTACACTGATTATATTCGTTGTGGATGATACTAAAGAAATTCAAGATACTGTGGACACATCTGGTAATGCCATTAAACCAGTGAAGGAAACTGAGCAACAATCTGATATTGTTGGTGAACAATTTGCAGAGGAAGCATTGGTTAATGAACCAAGTGTAGATGTACAACCGCCACCAGAAAAAGAACACCAAGTTGAAAATAAACTACTACCGGACACTATAGCCACACAGGAAGCACAAACAAAATCAAAGAAAGAGAAACCAAAGAAAATGATTGAAGAGGAGATTGAAATGAAGAAGACTGAAGAGAAGAAACCTGAAGAGGTGAAAGCAAAGAAGAAGGAGAAAATAGTAGTTGATGATGAGGATGAATCAATAAGCATTCAAGGTCCAATTGATGTGGAAAAATTGAGTGCATCTGAACTAATGGAGATTTCTACAGCTATGCAATCTAGAACTCAAAAGAAAAGATTAAAAGAACAAAGACAAGAAGCATAAACTATAGAAACTGCTATTGACATTCTGTCTAGTCTTCTACCAGAGATTGACATTCTGTCTAGTCTTCTACCAGAGATTGACACTAGCAATTTGTCTATCCCTATGAGAAAACTTGGCCAGTTGGTTGCTGATGCTACTGACCAACTGAAATCCCTTGAAGAAGAAGCTCAGACCTTAGCTGAAAAGAATTACAAGAAGAAGAGGGGAGAGAAACTAATGGCAGATATTGATAAAGGCAAGATTGTCTTATCTGTACATAAAGATGTTTTGAGGACTGCTATTGAGACTGGAGGTAAAATTTTGGCAAATACATCTAAAGTTTCATTTTTCTATTCTGATTTGAAGAGGAGGCGATAAGACATAGACTAGAATAGATAAGTACTGCTTATATACCAGTATAGGATTCGACTCTAGATTTTGGCAAATCAGTTGATGCTTTGCACTATATGTTAGATGTATATGATTATGAACAGGTTAAATGACTCAGATCCGTGAAAGAACTAAAGAACTAGTTGGTTCCAAAAGTTGAAATCCTATAGAGGGCATACAAGGATTCATAAGCGGTTTTGGCTACCCCGTAAATGAGCACAGTGGATGCAATGGAAGAATTTACTGCACAAATGATGACCACTATTGAGATCACCGAGACATTATTGGAATCATTGGACATTTTCTTAAGAATTGCATTGAACACATCTTGAAAAACTCTTACATTTATGTATATGCAATTTTTAATGCAAATTTTGATGTAATATATATATTTTACTTTTCAATTTGGCATTGTTGTCAAAGGGGGAGTAGTAATATGTATGTGATGTGAAAATTTTGTATGTATTGTTAAGGGGGAGTTTGTACATTTTTGTAAGCCACTTAGTTGTAAAAATTTTCTAAGTGTTTTCATCAATGCCAAAGGGAGAGATTGTTGGTTTTTGGCTTGATGATGATTTTTGTATTGGATGACTTTATGTGTTGTCATTGATGGAACACATATATACTCACACACATATATTCATATTGTCATATTGTTAAGACAAACTGGTATCATATGTATAGAGAAGTCCAACCGCTATGAAGGTGTCTAACCGGTATATGAAGTGAAGACAATTCCACTAACACCGGTTTCAGGATACAATGAAGAGAGGCAAGGAGGCGAATGAAAGACAATCGGTCTGTGAATTGGAAGCGGTTAACTCTCAACCAGTATTGATGTTCTGATTGGTTTCACTGATTGTGTGATGAGTTATCATTGGTCATGATGAGTTATCTCTAACCGACATTTTTGGTGATGATTTGTGATATGTTATGGAAGATTGTCTAGATACACTAAACCTAGGAAATTGTGATGAATTTCTTGAGCCGACATGAAATCTAATATCTATAAAATGACATTGTGATTAGTTATTTTCATGATGCGAGATACAAGTGATGTTATGAGTTAGAGTTGATGTGATTTATTCAAGGAGTTGCAGAGTATGTCAGTGATGCAGTATTGAGTGCGAAGAAAAGGATCTATACAAGCAAGATGTGCTATTTCTAGATCATACCACCTGTTGTTTCTAATCACTACAACAATTGAATCCTCTAACTAGGTGATCCATTAGTTTGGATTTTAAATCCTCTACCGAGGTTACTCCTAGCAGGGTATTAATTTTAACCGGGTATAGCTCCTAACAAGGCTTTTGGGATCTTTAACAAGATTCACTCCCAACTAATCACTTTGTAGACCTTAACCGGTCAGTTACCTATTTTTTACAAATAGTTAACTTGTGAGTCCCATCTCACCGTGGGTTTTCCACGTATAAACACTTGTGTTATGGTGAATGTTTTACTTGTGAATTATTTTATAACACTTTGGATTGCATGCATAATCTTAAGTAAACTGGTTAATTATTTTTACCGGTTTGTGTTTAAAGTGTTATTGTTTTTGCTAACACTGATTCACCCCCCCTCTCAGTGCTTTATAAGTCTATCAGGTTGAACATCTTGCTTAGGAGAAAAAGGAATCATGTCAATTGTCGGAGTCTGAGGAGACTGAGTATTTTGAGGGATAGCTTCATGAGCTCAAACATGATGTCTTCGTCAACATTCTCTCGCACAACGATTTTGTCAAGTCTTAGTGGAAGGCTGAGAAGGAGGAGAAACATTTGAACAAGTAGAAATGTTTCTCTCCTTGATAGTGGAAGGTTTAGGTTGAGGTCTTTTTGGTTGAACAATAGGAGAAGCAAGCCTCTTCTCTCGATAAGAGGTAGGAGGTGGAACTGTGCCATATAAAGGAGGAATATTAGGTGTAGGAAGGAGACCAAGTCCATCATGAGGAGGAGATATAGGTATAACCTTAGGATGAATATTGTTGTTCTCCTTAAGAGAGGGTAAAGTCACATCCATAGGGGTAGGTGGACAATCTTCCCTAGGAGGGAGATTAGTTATATCCGTGAGGGGAAGAATCTCATCTTGAAGAATAATAGGAATGTCAAGTGTTGGCGATCTAGGTTGACTTAAGGATAAGATCATATTGTTCTTCCATTTTTTATAAGATTGAAAAAGAGCATCGCTCCTTGATGGAAGAGATTGAAATTGTTTATGACAAAAGAGATCAATAGGAACACTAGGGATTCTTTTAGATGGACAAAATAAGCTATGGTTCACGGTTATGATTTCTCCATTGTGAGGAAATTTAAGACACTTGTGGATTGGAGAAGCAATAGCCTTCATGGAAGATAGCCAATGATAGCCCAACTTCACACGGAATTTCTTAGAAGAAGGTATGATAACAAAGTCAACATCCATGGATTTAGTATGAAATTCAACAGGAAGGGTGATAGAACCAATTGTAGCATGATAGAAGCCATCAAATATCTTCACAACCATATTAGAAGTATCATATATTGGTTTATGCAATCGTAAAGTAAAAAGATACTCTTCAGTTATGACATTAACCATGCAAGAGAGATCAATCGGGGTGCCACGACAAGGGATATCCTTAACCTTCACAACTATGTATAAAGGGCCATCAGGTGCTCTAATGTCTTGCTAGGGTCAAATGTAATACATGAATCCTTAGGCAAATATTGTGTTTCTACCATATCAACCAAGTTTGGAGCCATAGAGGTGAATTCTTCAAAAGATAGAGAATTAGGCACAATCTCAATAACGTTAGAGGTATGAGATGGCAAGGGATCAGTGAAAATCTTAAGATTTTTATAAGGAGGAGCTACTGATTTATTCCCTTTATCATTCACACCTGCCACCAATATAGTATTATTATCAATCAAGTCTTGAACCTTATTCTTCAATGCAAAACATTTTTCAGTATCATGACCAGGTTGATGATGAAATTAGCAAAAGGAATTGTTATCAAAATAAGGAGATGCAAGTTTGGAAGGATCAATTTGTTTTATAGGAGGAAGTTTGATAACATTTATGTGCAACAACTAAGATGTAATACTATGTAAAGATTCATTCAAAGGAGTAAACTATCTTTCTATTTGGACGAATTTAGAAATAGAAGGCACACATGTTGTAGCATTCACATGGTTTTTGTTGATTGGATCATTGAACTTGATCAAGATTTTTGTTGGTTTGAACTTTGCAAAAGGTTGTTGAACACTCTCCCTCTTATCACTTAGAGCCATAGGAGTGGATTGCTCCATTTGACTTAGCCAGTTGATAATTGTGGAGTGTTGCGCACAACTGCGAAAAGGAAGTAAACTTAGATAGAAGAAGATTTTCCTTGATATATTTTTATAAATTAGAAATGAAAATTATTTGAATATCATTATCAGGTACATGAAAATAAATTTGAGCACACAAATGCTTATATCTACCAATGAAATCAATGAGTCAAAGTGATTTTAGGACCAATGTTGTTTTGAAATTGTTGGATGAAAGCATTTGCTAGTTGTTGAAAAGAAGTGATAAAATAAGAAGGCAGAGAGCAATACCATTGTAAGGCCTTATCTCTTAGTGTTCTTGTAAACAATTTTGCAAGCAATCATTGATCATAAGCAAAACTAGTACACAAGGTTTGGAATATTTTAACATGCATAAGAAGATCACTTTTTCCATTATAGAGTTCTAATTGAGGGATCTCAACATGTTTAGGTGGCACGGCTTTAACAATATCAAGAGAAAGTGGGATCGCAACATCAAAGGTGGGCACACTATACTTGGATTGACTCATAGAAGAAATTTCTTGTTGTAAGGAAGACATGGTTTGGGCAAGATTGTTGATTGCCATTTCAGTAGAAGAATTAATGTTAGACATAGGTGATTGAGAAGGTGGTGTGATGTTATTAAAAGAAGGCATGGACTGGGAATAAGGTGGTGAGACATTATGATAAGTAGGCATTGGTGATGATTGGGTAGGAAAAGGGACACTTAAAGGAGGAATAAAGTTGTTGAAGGAATTGCCCCCTTGTGTCACATTGATTGGTTGAGGAATAGTAGGAACACTCATGGAAGACATAGGTAATGATGGAGGATTAAATGAAGAAGAGGGATTACCCCATGACCTATGGTTGTAGAAATGACAATTTGATTTCAAGTAGCCATGATGTTGGATATGAAAGTAGGAATACTAGTCATAGGAGTAGTCAAAGGAATAAAAGAATTGACTTGTGTTGCAGGTTGTGAATAACCTAGGGTTTCAACACAACTCTTGATAGGCATGATATTAGAATCGACAAGATGTGCAATGCCACACAATATTTCAATTTCATTCTTATCACTTTGAAGCATGTGCTTAAGACCTTCAATTAATGGAAGAGATTCACTATTAGGGTATTCTTGGGACATCCATTGTTGAAAGCTATCAAATTGATTGTCCAATGTGGAAAGTTGACCTAAAGAAACCCTAGTTAAAGCTTCTTCGTAATCATGGGATCCATCAATGGGGTGAATAGGAACATGATTATGATGGGAAGAACTAGCACGATCGTCATTAAAGAAGTCACCCACATTAGACTCCATCTCCTTGGTAATTAAACCTTGGGAAGCCTTTATTCTAATGCTTCGTCTAACATGGATATGATAGGTAGGACTAATAGTGGTAAAACTCATGCACTACAGAGAAAAGTTGAATTTTGAATTGTGGAACAAAGCTTACAAAATTGATTAATGCAAAATTTAAGAAAAAAAATAATGATTACGCAATTTGAACTTTGTTGGGGGAAGAGGATAACACAATTTCCAAAAATGAAAGGAAATTGGAACTTTAAAATTAGGGCCAAGTGAATACCACTTAATTTTAAAATCATAATTTTTAAAATTGGGGCAGACTATAATCAACCTCTTAATTTTAAAATTTTTCTTGAAATTTGAAATGTTGAATTTGGGAGGTATTTTTGATTCTAGAGGGGTCAAAAATCAATAAAATCAGCCAATCTTCTGGATTTAGGCTATTAAATACAGTCATAATAGTCTCTCAAAATTTTGGGAAAAAAACCGAGGACCGTGGCGGGAACGCACATGGTCTGACCAACTTTTGTCAAAATTTTCAGGGATGGATATTACGATGATTTTAAAGCTAAGCCCCCAAAATTGGTGAATTTTACGATCTCTAGATGGGTGAAATGAAGGTGCAAATGTGAAAATAGGACCCTATTAGGGTTTTGAAAAAAAGAGGAATTGAATTGCAATTTTGAAAAGTGTCAAACCTAATGGATAGGGATACCTTGGAAAATGTTTAGAAATCTGAATGTAAATGAAATTGATTTTAAATTCACACAAAATCCAATTAATTTAAAAAATTAGGGTTTGATGACCTAACCACTAAATTTTAAAATTTAAATTCTGGGAAAAAGGGGGGAAATTGAAAATTTGAATTGTAGGATTACAAACAAATCTGAGATCAATAAAAAATCTGAAAATTAAATGGAAATTCAATTTTTGCACAAGCTCAAGATGATTTTTGAAAATTAGAGTTTTGACTAGTAACCTCTTAATTTTGGAAATTTTAATTGAAAATTGAACAAGACAATGAGGAAATTGAATTTGACAATCAAAACAATTTTCAAATCTAAGATAACCACAAGCAATTTTTACAAATCACAAGTTCAATTTTAAATTTAAAAACTGGGGTTTTTAATGATTTAACCACTAAGTTTGCAGAAAGTTGAAACTTGTAAATGAAAAATATGCAATTCTGTTCAAAGGAAAGCATGCAAGACGTCAGGTTCACCAAAATTTAATGTGAGAAAAATGGTGAATGATGGATCAAGAGGAAAACTACCCTTTCCCTCAAAGAGAGATGAGAGTTTCGCTATTGATTACCATTCAAGCACTTTTCACCATGTTACATTAGGAAAAGGAGAGGACAAGATTCAATCTCTCCACATGAAGATGGTAGATTGAATTCTGAATGAAATAGGAATGTTAAGTTGATCCCCTCTTCCTTGTTGGTAATGTAAAGGAATTGATTGAATTATGTAGTACAAAAAGTGACAAAGAATTGATTATAACTTGAGATAAGAATATGAGATAAAGTTGTGCACCTAGATCTGGCAGATAAAATGTCGAGACGAAGTCACTGTGCAAATTTGAGGAAAAGTTGCTTGGACCGTGGCAGGAATGTACACGGTCCTCCGAAAAATCCATGAAATGAAAAGGGTTTTTCTACCTCTACAAATGAAGACCGAATCCGAAAGTACAGTTGCACACCTGCAACCTACACATAGAAAAGAGAGGAAAATGGGTTGGGATTGGGGTATGCCTTTAGGTCAAAACCCCAATTTTGGAATTAACCAAGTAATGAAAGAAAGTACTTACAAGTAGATGTAAATGAAAGAGTGAATTGTAAATCACCTCAAGGGAGGTTGTAGTAGCAATGTTGATAGAAATGCTTGTGTGGAATCAAATGTTGGAATCAATCTCATCTTCAATGGTTGAATCTTTGACTTGAATGCATCACCTAGCCTTGAAGGGGGGACTTGAGAATGCTCACTATTGGAAAAGAATGCTTGATTGCTTGAATGCTTGATCACTCCAATCTTATCCAACCTTAACTTATCCAACTTATGCAAATGAGAGGACAAATGCCCCTTAAAAACATGTTAGTGGATTTGAATTTTGTCATGGGCCGACATCGCGGGAGTTCCTGCCCGATGCACAATCAACAATACAACCCTAGGAAGGGTCCTACCCCAAAATAGGGCAGGGACAGGGGTGCCACACCCCTATCTTGGGAGGACAAGGGTGCCACACCCCTATACAAGGGGGGAAGTGGCACCACACCCCTTTCACACCTCTTTCTCTAGGGAAAAGTGTGGATGGGGTGATGCAGAGGCCAAGGAAGAAGTTGTTTCCGCAAGCTTAGCACTCTCCAGTCTCCAATCAAGCTAAAGGATTCGAAATCGCATGCGTGAGGACCCTAATGCAGTCAAAAGTTGCTAGTGTCACAATTTTATGACACTACACTACTGATTCACCCCCTCTCTTAGTAGTTGATGAGATCTTTACAGTTTCATCATATTATCAGGGTTAAAGATTGGTGAAGAAATCATCAAATCGGTAATGATTTCTATTATGATGGTGATTGATGATAAGTCTAAATGAAGTTGGTGACACCACACAATCGAGACACCTTGCAAAGTTTTACAGAGCAATAATAAACCAATGGGTTAATCAGTCTACTGACCAGAAAGGTAAGAAGAAGGTTGATGTGAAGCAAACCAGAGAAGAGATGAACAAGATCTGGAGAAAGAAAAGTGAGGAGAAACCATCAGAAGATTCTAATTCTTCACTTGGTGTGGAGAACCCCTCATTGGTAAACTAAGCTAGTTATAAAGCTTAGGGGGAGCTTATTATAAAATCCATTTTTGGACCCCCTGAAGGACTATGTAGTAAGTTAAATCTACATATTCATATGTAATTTAATGATGAGTAATGATTTTGAGCTAAAACTGGTAAGTTGGATGTGTTATGAGAACCGACAACATGTTTTAGGGTTGAACAATGTTTAGGGTTTGTTCAACCAGGTATTGCATTTAATGCAGTAGGTAAAAGGTAAATAAAAGGATGTTTTAAATTTTGGCATGATTGACATAACTGATGCAGATGAAGAATGATGAATGAATTGGTAAAGGACTGTTTGTGATGACATTGTGATGAAGAGATTGAGATTGAATGATTGGATGACTTTGATTAGTTATTTATATTGTCATTGATGGCAACTGATATTTACTATGTTGTATTTTGTCATCTTAGTCTTTTTGGTCTACTGGAAAGACCTTACCAATAAAGAAACAGGAAAATGCGAATTAGGACCTTAACTGGTAAATGAGGAAATCTTTTGATTAGATCTAGCGATTGGTGATGATAGAAGTGTTGTGGTTTGGAATGTGATTTTGTATCATTTTAATATGTACCTGACCAGAACCACATCATATTTTGGTTTTTAGAAGTCATGTTTATGATTTTTATTGTATTTTTGCTAGGGTTTAAGAAGGGTTTAAGGACTGGTAAAGAATTCTCTTAACTGGTAATGATTTTTGGTTTGGTAGTGATCTACATCAAGTTCAAATGTTATAGGTGATGTGGCACAACCCACGTAGATGGATGGATTTATGTTTTAGCACGTTTGGAGATGGAATTTCTTGGGAAACAATGAAGCGCTTAGGAGAGTGTTCTAAGGGTTTGACTTTGTATCAGATCGCATTAGTGTGATGAGTTACGATCACTCAACTGTTGATATTGTCTTGTAAAATATTGTAATGATCTATATGATGATTTGATATGATCTAAGATGATCTGTATTATAAATTCTTCATGTATCTAGGGTTTAGTAATCGACCTAGTTGTAAAGGTTATTTATGTTGGTTTAGTTGATATTTGTTGTGTCAGTGGTTTTTGAGAAGAGTGTGAAGCTGAACCAGAGTGTGAGAGATCTACCAGAGTGTAGCAGAATTTGATCTGATCAAGCAAGCAGTTAAGTGCTATACCCAAATCATTCACTATTGTTCCCTAATAGTTGTAGTAGTCAAAATCCCTTAACTGAGCAGGTCCTAGCATGCCTTACATCATAAATCCCTTAACCAGGTAGCTCAACATGAGTGTTAAATCCTCTTGTGAGGTTGATCCTAACAGGTCAAAGCTCCTAACAGGGCTCATAATCCAAATCCCTTAACTGGGTGACTCCTAATAGGGCCTGCTCCTAACAGGGCATCTTTGTAAGCTCCTAATTAGGCTAGGCTCTTAACAGGGCACATTTTGAAAGAGTGCACAATTTTTTGTGGTTACCAATTCCCACCATGGTTTTTCCCTATTTGGGTTTCCACGTGAAAAACATGGTATTCTTGTGGTGAATGTTTTTAATGTGTTGATTTGATTTACTTTTAGTTCATGCATGTTGATGAACACTTAATGGGTAGTTTTGTTAAATCAGTTTAACAGTTGGTTATCAGTGATGACCGGTAATGGTAAAGAGTTTATTACTGGTTTATGATTGATTTGGTAAAGTTTTATAAGTTCAAGTTTTAAGTTTGAAATTGTTGTTAATATTGATTCACCCCCCTCTCAGTATTAATCGAATCCTCTAAGATTAATATTAAAGTTTCATTTGTTAGATTTGCATTCTCAAGAGAATTTGTAGAGCGACTAAAGTAGAGAAGAGCTTTTGATTATTGCATTGGCAAGGTTGATTGTAGATTGAAGAGATTTGTAGAGATGAATAAGTGAAGTGCATTCAGACCAGAAAGTGCAAAAACCCTAGCAGTGAAGAAGTTGACAAGGTATTTATCTGAGAATCTAAGGTTGTGTTTGATATTTTGCAATGGATACACCACACTTTGTAGATGTTACTGGAAGGCCTCTAGCAAACTTCAAGAGGCATCTACATAAGTCGATGGAAACCGATCTAACTGGAGCCTTATCCAGCGTACCCTATGGTATATTACATACGGAAGATGTCCGATCCTATATTAATTGCAAACTGGAATATTTGAGAACCCTTGCTATATTTAGTTAGTATCAGACTTTGTGTGATAAGAAAGGAGTCATAAAAGATCAATTCCGAAGGGTTACCGATAAAAGGTTTTCACCATGCGGTAAAATTTCTTGATGAATTCAAAGAAGACCATATCAGATATGTTTTGAGAAGAATAATGATCAGTTTATGTGGCTTGATTGACTGCATAAGATTACAAAGGAAGCTATTCATGTCGTCACCAGATTGTGGGCAACCGATGTAGTTCCTATGTTGAGATCAATCCCGAAGGATGAAGTCTCCTGATTAACAAAGTCTAAATGGGATGGTTGAGCAATGAATACAAATGAGATTGAACACCCTAAGGTGAAATTTGCATCTATGGTCATTAGATATAGGGTTTATCATTCAAGCAGAACAAACAGTATTCCCGGAGTTGTGATTCATACTGCCTACTAGATGATTAAAGAAAATGTAGACTATGACCTTGCTGAAGCCTTGAGAACCCAGTTGATATTGAATTTGGAATCTATCAAGAAGGATAAAAGGAAAAAAATTTAAATTTGGACAGTTGATCATAGGTTTATTTTTTTTATTTCAAGAATTTTTTTCCTGGTATTGGCGATATACAATGGTCAGAAGGTACACGGACAATGATACAGATTAAAAACAACATCAAGATGATCAATAATGAGTTTACAAAGGTAATTTGGGGATATTTTAAATATTTTCAGAAAAGGATGCATGAAAGAGAAAAGATACCAGAATAGGTTGTTAAAAGGTATGAAGATTCCATCTGTTTCATGGTTGATACTTACACTTGTCAGATGGAGGCAACGGACCCTAGGACATCATTGGTGATCTCGATGGGTTATGAGGTAGAAGATGATCTTTTGATTGCTTATGCTGATCATCTTCTATCTACCCTGGTAGATCCAAATGCAACAAGGTTTGGAACATATAAGGAGAAATATATTGAGGTGCATTCTGAGCTTTCCAGACTAGTCATTGCAAAGAAAGTCAGAAAAGAGGTGGAAGAATTTTTTGTTTCACAAGGATTTACTAAAGAGGTGATTGCTGAGGCCAGAGCTAAGTTTGAAGCAAAGAAGGATGCTGAATCCTCTAGTGCCCCAACAGGTACCGATACCGATAGACAAGCAAGAAGCACAACTGCTAAGGAGAAACCTTCTAAAATTCAACTCAAGAGAAAAGGGAAAGAAATCAAGCACCTTGCACCTAAAGCACCGATAGTCTCCTGTAAGAGGAAGAAGGAGCAAGCAAAGAGAGCTGTAGATGAAGAAGAAATAGAGTATGAAGGAGAGAAGAAAGAGATGAGAGCCAGCGGTAAGAAATCAAAGGTTGTTGGAGTGTCTATTGTAAAATCAGTTAAGAAACCAATAACTAAACTTACTCCCTTTGAAAGTGTTACACATTAAGGAGTATGGTATATTAGCTGGTTTGAATAAACTTTATGACAAATGTAGTGAAGAAGAGCACAGGAAAATTGAAGATGCAGTAGTTTTGTTAATGAATAAGTTCAGTAAAGCTATAACCAAATTCTTTGTACAATAAATTAGATGCAAGATGGAAAGATGCAATAAAGTAAGGCAGAGAAAAAATTGAATTTATTCTTGTAAGTTTACAACCAGAAGCCTCAAAGGAGGAATTGCAAAATATAATTTTGAATTCAAAACCATTCTTTAGATCAAAGAAAAGGCTTACAAGATTACTTGTTGGAGAATCCCAGTTAGTACAAGATGAGACTGAGGAGATTTTGAAAATTTTTTTAGGACTTAATCCTGAAGAAGAGGAACTAGAGAGATTAAAGGGAGAATATATCCCTGACAATGTGAATATTGATGAAATCATACCAGATGAGATTGTTTTTGCTAACACAACAATTGATACACACACTAAGCAAGAAACAATCATTATTCTTAATGATGAGAATGCATTACCGGGAGCTACTTCAACTGGTATAGGTGAAGAGAGAACAAAAGAAAAAAAGATAGATGGAGAAATGACAGAGCAACCGGTGAATGAGAAAACATAAAATGTACAACCCACTGAGCAACTAGATAAGACAAAAGAACAAGAGCCACCGGTAGTTACACAAAAAGAAGATATGCAAACCACTGCACCACCAATGAAGGATAAGGAGAAGGAAGAGGAGAAAGTTGAAGAGAAAGCAGAGGAGCATGAGAAGGATGCAGAGAACCAGAAGGAGGAAGAAAAACAAAAGGAAGAGAAAGAATAGAAAGTGACTCCCCGGTCACTTACACCAAAGAAGATAATTAATGAAGATGAGGAAGATGACCTGTGAGTATTCAAGGACCAATCAATATGGACATGATAAGAGCTGATGGAGATTGCATCTGCTATGCAATCTAAGACACAAAAGAAGATTATGAAGGCTCGGTGAAAAGAAGCACAAAATATTCAAAGTGAAATAGATATACTTTCCAGTATATTATTGGAGACTGATATTGACAGTCTTCCTACACCTATTGACAAACTGGAACATTTGGTTACATCAGCAGGTGAGAAAATGAAGAGCCTGGAAGAAGCTGCAATCAAGAATGCTGAGAAGGAATATGAGAAGAGAAGGATTGCAATTTTGATCAAGGAAATTGACAGAGATAGGGTAGGTCTTAGTGATAATATAGAACAAATAAAAGATGCACTAAAGACTGGAGGTAAAATACTGTTTACGTTTTGTAATTTTCATTATTTCTTGATGATATAGTGAAGACGATCAAGGCAGAACAACATGCTATAAAGGTTATGAGTGAATCATTTGATCCTCTAAATGATTTAGCTACAATTTTTTGCTGTTCTATTGTAAGTGTACAACATAGGTTGAAGTCATATGAGGTAGAAAAGGTTAAGTGGACTGCAACTCTACATGAGTTACAGACACATATAGTTCCCAAGTTACAAATTTTGGAGAGAGGCTACAAGGAAACAAAGACAATATTGATGACACCCGAGATGAGAACTCTAGATGCCATGGAGGAACTTGCATACCAGATCCAGACACACATTAAGATCACATCAACTCTTTTGGCAACATGGGATAATGACTTTCAGGATTTGAAGATTAATTTTGATGAGATTTTTTCAAAAATGTAATATGTAACCCGCCGACTCTTATACACTTTGTACTAGTAATACAAATTTTGGTCTATTGTATTCATTTTGTTTCACATGTATTTTCTTACCTTTGTCATTTCTGTCAAAGGGGGAGTAGTATTGGTATTGGTTAGTTAAAATTTTATAATAGCATGTAATTGCTAAGGGGGAGTTTTGTATGTATTTGAGTCAGCCATAATTTTTGTAATGTGACACTTAGGCAAAAATTTTCCTAAGTGTTTCCATCAATGTCAAAGGGGGAGATTGTTGGATTCATTATGTCGATTTTGTTGTAATAGGTTGATTGATGACTTTTATTGTGTTTCCATTGATGGCAACCATGTTTTGTCAGTCATCTAAGTTATTTAGTCCAACTAGTAAAGCCTAATTGGTAGAAGAAGCAGTTAAACAGTGAACCGGTAAATAGTGATAGAGCTATGTTCAAGTGACCGGTACGGAAGATTGGTGAAGATTTAAGTGTTGTGGTTTGAAACACATGTTCATGACATTGGCACGAGTCTATGACCTGAACCACATCAATAGATCCATCTGAATGAGTGAGTTATGATATTTTGATAAGTCAATCATGAAGAACACAAAATTAATAGAGCAGAGTCACTTAGATTGGTAAACCGGTAGACTTAATGTTTTAATTTTTGAGTTAAGTTGTTTGTGGCTGATATGATGAAATTGTAATGTGTAAGATTGTCTAGGTTCAATGTACCTAGGAAATTTTTCCAAGGGTTCTTAGTCGACTTAGCAGTGCTGTTTATAAAAAGGAGTATATTGTGTGATGATGTATTATAGATGAGATCTATAGTGTGATTTTGATTGTATGGTGAAAGAAGAAGCTCTGTATTGATGTTTAGTCAGTGTTAGAAGTAGAGATGAAGCATATCTAATCAGACACAAAGGTTTCTAACAATAGATCAGTCACTTGTTGTTACCTAATAGTTGCAACAAGATAAAATCCTCTAACAAGGTCATTCCTAATAGGGTGCGGTAGGATCCTCACAGGTCCAAAGGTTAAATCCCTTAATAGGATCACACATTAAATTGTTTTGTTTAAATCCCATAGCTAGGTAGCTCCTAATAGGGTTGGTCCTAACAAGCCTTATTGTAATAGCTCCTAACTAGACTAAGACACTCCTAATTGGGTGTGCTCCTAATAGAGCAGTTGTAAGACCTTAACCGGTCAGATCCCTATTCTACAGATAGTTGATCTTGCAAGTACTAATTCCCACCATGGTTTTTCTCATTTGGGTTTCCATGTGAAAAACATTGTGTTATGAGTTGCATGTTTTAATGGGTGTTAGCTTACGTGGTTATTTTCCTTGCATGCTTGTTAAGTTTCAAATTGATAAAAGTGGTGATCAGATTTGTGTGATTATTTTTGCTTGCACTGATTCACCCCCCCCCTCTCAGTGCCTTATAAGTTTATCTAAATTAACTCACCCCCTTGCATCCAATTTGTATTTTCAATCCTTATTATTACCACTTTGTGACTAAATCTATTGGATTCACCCCTCTTTTGAATGTAATGGTAAAATTAATTGTTTTTACCCTTCTATGGTGGAAACCCTATTTTTCCCCCCATCACACATATCTATCTCCCCTCTACCTCTCTCTATACATACCTCTTCCTTCTTCCCTATCTACATCTATTTCTCTACAAACATCTCTCTCCCACCCTCTCTCTTTATACCAACCTACCTCCCTTCTTCCCTCTTTTTGCTTCTCTACTTATCCATATATCTCTATTCTTTATCTCCCCTCTCCATTTCTCTCTCTCTCTCTCTCTCTCTCTCTCTCTCTCTCTCTCTCTCTCTCTCTCTCTCTCTCCCCTCTTACTCTCTTTATCTTCCCTCTCCCTCTCTATACCTACCTCTCTTATCTATCTCTACTTTTATCTCCCCTCACTCTCTACCTCCTTCCATTCATACTTCTATTATCTCACCTCACTCTCTCTATTATTGTGGTGACTTAGTTGGCCTAACTGATGTCCCAAAAAATTTCTTCCTTCCCCTACAAGAAATGTCTCACTCTCTCTATTTCCATGGATTTGTAATGTGCTAAAAATTTCCCATCTCTTTATTCTAACTCGTCAACCATAAAGTATATCTTTATTCCGAGGAAATGTATTTTTTCTTCCCTTAGAAGATTTATCCAACAATTTTTCCCACCCCGCACCATTAGAGAGTTTGCCAAACTTAAAAATATAAATTTTCTCTAGACAGAGCTTGGAATTCATGTCTTCCAATGTTTTATAATGAAGAAAAGGATTTGAACATATAAATTCTCAGTTATATTTGCAAACCAACTAGGGGTACTTATACATGTGGAGTACTAGTCATTGTGAACCTTCTCCACTCCCAAAGACTTTAAGAAATCCATATAACTTGGATTGTGAAAGTACAAGTTTATTATGAATACACTAGTATACAATAGAGAATTGGATTTTCTAAGACTTCTTGAGTTGCTTTTTCTAATATGTTTCTAAAGTCTAGAAGTATTTTGATAGCTTGAATGGGCATGAAATATGCATTTTTCAGGTTCACATAAGATTAATTCTTCTATCTTGAGCTTGGCTTGGATGTATTCTTTAATTTGTCTTGGCTATTAATATGAGGGTTGATGGTATAGTTTACAGGATTCAGTATGCAAGGTTGAGGTTGTAGGGTTTATGGTTGAGGATATTGGGTGTTAATACTTCCCTCTCTCTAACTCTCCCTCTCACCCTAATTACCCCTAACTCCCTCTTCCCCTCCCTATGAGCTCTCTATAGGGTTTAGGTCCTAGGATTAAGGATGTAGGACCTATAAGGTTTATGGTTTAGTGTATAGCCTCCATGGCCTAGTTTTAAGGGATAAGATTTATGGTTGAGGGTATATGGTTGGGGGTTTAGAGTTTAACCTATTGGATTTAGGGTGTAGGGTTGACATTATAGGGTATCTAGGGTTTAGAGTTATGGGTATAGAGTTTAGGATTAATTTTATAGGTGTCTCCAACTAACTCTTTCACCTTCACCTACCACCATTATCACTCTCTCTCTCTCCCTTTCCATCCCTATCTCTCTCTTTAAATCCATTGTAAGCTCAAAATTTAACAAAACATGTATGTGTTTGTTTAAGTTTAAAACATGTGTGTTTTTTACATTATAGGGATTTTTAACACAAGGCCAAAGTGCATATGCTTTTGTTTAGGGACCAAAAACACGTACATGTTATGGACAAATAACGTGTACATGTTATCGACATTATAAGAACTTTTAACTCAAGGTTAAGTGCGAGCACTTATGTTTAGGATCCAAAAACATGTATGTGCTATGGAAACATAACATGTATAAAATTTTGACATTACAGATGCTTTTAGTCATGGGAAACAACAATTTTAGGGACCAAAATCATGCATGTTCTATGGAAAGATAATAATTACATGTTTTTGGTCCCTAAAGACATTTTGAAGTTGTTAAAAAAAAACATGACCATGCTCATGGATTTAGTTCTAATAAACATGCACATATTTTGAATGCTAATTCTCTTTGTCTTTTAAATTTTTTATACTTTAAATTATATTTAATGTACATTGGCAAGATGTTTGAGAATGGTTTCAGATCTCTAGGAGTCATAATGTAGATTCTATATTTTAGGAGATCGTATAATTTTTCAAACAGTCTAGTAATTAGTAGGCTCTTATCACCATTGTCTTTCTATCTCTCTATCTCAAACTATTTATCTCACCTAATATATAGACCTATTTATTTACCTATCAATCTCCTTCTCCCCCCTCTCTAGCTAACTCTCCCCTCTCTCCTCCAAGATCTAGATCTTAAAATTTCTCAAATTTAGTCAAATTTCAATAATCACCAAGCTCCTATCAATATTCTCTCTCTCTCTGTCTCCCTCAATCACTAGAACAATATCTCTCCTTATTTCTCTCCCTCTCCCCCTCTCTCCCCCTCTCATTTTATCACTCTCCTCTATATCTAATCCTATCTCTCTCACCATTCACTCTACTCTCTATCTCCTCTCTCTTCTATACCTACCTCACAAACATTCTCTCCTCTTTATCTCATCTCTATCTCCTTCCCTCACTCTACTTATCTCTATCTCTTCTCTCTCTCTCTACATATGTTCTCTCCACTTATCTCTCTCACCCTTTCAATCTCCACTCATCTCTATCTCCCCTCTCCATCTATTTACACACCTTTTGATCCCTCCCTCTCTACTTCTATTTATCTACATAAATCTCCCTCCAAGTCTCTCCCTCCCCCCCTCTTCACCTCTCTACCTCTCCCTCTATTACATCTCTCTCTCTCTCTCTCTCTCTCTCTCTCACACACACACACACACACACACACACACACACACACACACACACACACACACCCCTCTACCTCTCTTCTTTGTCCTATCTATCGATCCTCCACTCTTCAAAAACCTCTCTTCTCTCTCTAACACCTCTCTCTTCCTTCCTACCTCTAGGTCTCTCACCTCTCTCTCCCCCTCTAGGTCTCTCACCTATCTACCTCTCCCTTGGTCCCTCTTCTTTCTCTCACCTCTCTATCTCTCCCCTCTCCAAGTCTATCCCTCCATCCATCTTTACCTCTCTAACTCTCCACGTCTCATTACACACATTTCATCTCCCATATATATCTCTTATCTCTCTCTCTCTCCTCTAGGTCTCTCACGTTTCCCCCCTCTAGGTCTCTCACCTATATCTCTCTGTCCCTCTCAATCGATCATCCTCTTTTCCCTCCTCTTCTCTTTGACGTCTCTATATCTATCCACTTCAAGTCTCTCTCTCTCTCTCTCTCTACCTCTCTCTCTCTACCTCTATCCCTCTCTATCGATCCACCTCTTTCTCCTTCCATCTCTCTTCTCTCTTACTTATCTATCTCTCCTCTCTCGAAGTCTCTCCCTCCATATCTCCTTACCTCTCTACCTCTCCCTCTATGTCTCATTGCACACATTTCTAACACTCCCTTTATATCTCTCACCTCTCTCTTTTCCCCTCTAGGTATCTCATCTCTCTACCTCTATCCCTTTATCCCTCTTTAATATCAATCATCATTTAATGGAGGGAGAGAAATAGATGTATTGTAAGGAGGGAGATATGTGTAGAGAAAGAGAGAGGCAAAGGGGAGACAAAGATAAGTTGATAGGGGGGAGATACATAGAGAGAGAGAGGTAGAGAGGGATGGAAAGAGATAGAGAGATGAGAGATGGATAGAAGTGGAGAGTGAGAGTTGGAGCAAGGGAATAAAGGAGAGGTATGTATAGAGAGAAGGTAGATAGTGTAGCATCATAAATCTTGAGACCTTGCAATTTTTGACTGCATTTGGGTCTTCACATCAGTAAAACAAATCCCTAAGCCTGATTGGGGACCTAAGACATGCTCATACCTCCTAAAACATGCATTTCATTGTATCCTACACTACCTATTCCCACTTATTGTCATGTATTGGGGCAAGACAAGGGTGTGATGCTCCTATCCTTGCCCTATTTTGGGCCCCCTTTGCATTAATCCTATATTGGGCTTGTCAAATGAGAAGCGGGAAAATTTTCCCTATGTTGGACTAAGATGAAAAATCAATCAAATAACCTAATTGACGAATATATAAGACACATTTTCCCCTCCTATTTTCATAAGTCAATAAGGCATACATAAGTTCAACAAGTGGAAATTGTGATTCTAAGTGAAATTGCATTCAAGCATTCAAGCATTCGAGCATCCTTTCAAGTGTTGAGCATCCCAAGTCTCCTTTCAAGGCTAGGTGTTGCATTCAAGTAAAGGATTCAACCATTGAAGAGGAGATCCCTATCAACATTCAAAGCATTCAACTTCACATATCCTTTCAAACAACTCTATCATCATTTCAATTGCATCCTCTCTTGAGGTGAATTCTGCTTTAGTCATTTACTTTCATTTACTTGCAAGTACTTTTCATCATTTGGTTAATTCCAAAACCGGTGTTTAACCTGAAGGCAAACCCCCAATCCCAACAACATTTCCTCTCTTTTCTATGTGTAGGTTGTAGGTACACAATTGTATTTGCAAGTTTAGGCTTCATTTTCAAAGATGGAAAAAGCCTTTTCGACGAGCAGATTTTTCGGAGGACCAAGTACACTTTCAAATCAGTCCCAACAAATTTCTCTCAAATTTATAGGAGAGCTTTGTCTCGATATTTTACTTCTAATTTCAGGTGCACATGTTCATCCCACATTTCTATCTCAAGTTATAATCATTTCTTTGCCATCTTTACACTTAGTCTTAAATTGCTTAATTCAATTTGTCCATTCTAAAAGAGGGGTTACTTTACTTTTAAAATTCATTGTTAATTCACTTAGCATTCAATCTCTTTCCATTAATATTGGATCTAGTGAATTCAACCCCCTCTTTTAATGTAATGTCTGTGAAAGGTCGAAGAGGATCCTTTGTGAAACTTTCACTCCTTTCTTGAAGAGGGTAAAGCTCTCCACTTGATCTCCTCATCACCCCTTTTTAACCATTACATTTTGGTGAGACTAATGCCTTACATGATTGACATTTCACATTATTACATATTTTTCATTTACAAGTTTAACTTTCTTGCAAAACTTAGTGGTTAATTAATTCAAAACTCTAGTTGTTAAAATTGGGATTAAACTTGTGTTTTGCAAAAAATGCTATCTATTGTTTTAGATCTGAAAATTGCATTAAATTCAATTTGTTCTTTGTCATGTTCAATTTGCAAATCAATTTTACAAAATTAAGTGGTTAATTGTCAAAACCCCAATTTTCAAAAATCGACTTCCACTTGTTCAAAAATTCAATTCACATTTAATTTTTCAGATTTAGAATTATTTTCAGCCTTGTCTTCTTGCCTAAAATTCAAATATTCAATTTCTTTCCTTTTTTCCAAAATTAAAAATTTAGAAATTCAATTGTTAGTTCCTAAAACCCCAATTTTCAAACAATTGGATTTTGTGTAAATTTCAATCAATTTCAACCAATTTCAGTTTTTAAAATATTATTCAAGGTGGCCTTATCCATTAGGTTTGACCTTTTTCAAATTTGCAATTCAATTTCTTATCTTTTTCAAAACCCTAATAGGGTCCTATTTTCACATTCAAACCTTAATTTTGCCTATCTAAACTTCATAATTGTTGGCCATTCGAGGAATTGATTATATGTTGCATTAATGTTTTGTCATTGATGTCAACACTAGTTGTTTTGGATGCTTTACTGGCACCCTTCTGGTCCCGATAGGTTGAGTAGTTTCTGGTTGGTTTGGATTTGGCATGGTTCGGTATGCTCTGGTATGGTTTGTGTAGCATTGTAAATTGTACGCACTTGCTAGGGTGGTACAATTTCACACCTAGTTTAGCACCCGCCTTGGCGCATTTTGCATTTTGCATTGCATTTCCCCTTTAGCACTTAATTAGTCAAATTAATTAGGTCTAAGGTTCTATTTCATCATCTCCCACATCATAAAGTTGGGCCCTTTCATTAAAGTGTGCCCCTTTCATTTTATTCTTCCAATACATCATTTAATCAAAAACCCTAATTAGGTCCTATTTTGAACTTGGGGGCTTGATTTCGGGGGTCAAAACATCTCGAAACCACCTGTAACTTCAGGATTCTCTCTAAAATCATCATATCCGACGGCCCTGAAAATTTGGTGAAAAGTTGTCGGGACCATGGCGCCCGGAAAGGACCATGGCGCCCGGAGTGCACATGGTCCCGGACATTTTTCCCGAAATTTTAGGAGCGCGATCCAATCATAAAATAAAGCTTAACCCCAAGAAATTGGTGGGATATTCAATCTCTAGGTCGGCCAAAAGTTGAAATTAAGACCTAGGGTTTCATATATAAGAGCTCTCTTTCTTCATTTGAAAGGATGGAAATTTTGGGCTTTCGAGGACCTTCTATGCAGCGAAAGAGCAGATCTTTGAAGACTTCAATAACATTCAACATCCATCCATCAAGCATTCATCAATTTCATTCATTTAGGGCTTGGGAGACATTGAAGAACAATAGGAGATTACCGACTGAAGATTGGCTTGTACTTCTCCCTTAAGGGTTGGGTATGATTTCATGTTGTTTTCATGTCTTTGCATAAGCTTCAATATATCCTTTATTCATGCTTTAGATCACTTTGCATCTTGATTTAGAGCATTTACATTATCATTTACAAGCAATTAGGGTTTACTTTCTAGGTTGCTCTAGTTTGCTTTCTTGCATTTAAGGACCTTGCACACACACTAGGTCTGCACACACAATACATTTTACAATACAACTTGGCTATTCATGGAGGTGGAAATCAGCAAAGCGGGGGTTTGACTAAGGCAAAACCCTATATAGCTGCCCATACCCTTTTCAGATATAAGTGCAGGTTTCGGGACTCAGACGATGCCGCAGATGACAGATCCGGGAAAAGCAGGTCAAGATAGCACTCCACACCAAATTGCAGAGTAAAAGACCAGGACAGGGGCGTGGGGCGCCCTGGTCCTGCCAAGACAGGGGCATTGGGTGCCCTGGTCCTTGGGATAGGGGCGCTGGGTGCCCTGGTCCTCCTAACAGACAGCATTTTCAGAATTTTTGACAGCTTTTTCCAAAGTGCAAAACAACAGTTTCTGGAGCAGTTTCAGGGGCAGAATCAGGACAGTGGGGCCCGCGCCCCCGTCCTGAACATTTTCAGTCAGATTTTAACTCTGGGTACGCATTTGCATTCTTGTCTTATCCTTGTATTTATAGCTTTCCATTGTTTAAGTTCAATTCTGCAATCTTGTCATTAGTTCATACTTGCATTTTGGGGTTAGGAATTGAACTTGCATCATTTTATCTTTTAAATACAACAAAGGAATAGAAATCCTAATAGGTAGCCCGTGGCTCTCTCTTTCACAAGAAGAAGTAGCCAATTGTGTGATACCTCTAGGCTCTTTCGTATTCCACAAGTGTGTGGTTGAAAGTGAGATTAGGGCATGTTTGCTTAGTGTCACTTTTTCTCCTACACATTTTGGCGAACCCGACGTGAATCTATCATTGCTTCCTCTTGCATTGTATTTGTTAGATCTAGATCTAGATTTAGTGTGTTTTCATTTCATTTTCATTAAAAAGAAAAAAAAAAAAAGTGTGTTTCTTTGCATTGTGTGTTTAAAGTTTTATGCAATCTTTATTTCAAAATGTCAGATTTTTATTTGCAAGATGTTCATATTTGTGATGATTACGAGTTAGATGAAGCTTTAGATGAGTTTTTGAAACCTAAAGATACCAAACCTTCATTTTACCAAAAACTCATAAACATTGTTACTATGCCATTTCGTTGTGATGAGAAAGATAAGTCGAATGATTCCTCTCAAGGGTACATTCCTATCAACTCTTCCACTAAATCTAGTAACATGGTTATTTTCAATGATCCCCTCTATGAAGAGATATCTCCTTCTGAATCAAAAGATAAACCTTTTAATAGATATGATCATGCTTTGTTGGATGATGCCCTTGATGACTTTGTGGCTCCTAAAAAACACTCCCTTCATGAGGATCCTTTTGTGCAAGAAGATGACATTATCCCTACATTTCCTAGTGATGGCCTTTCCTTTTCCAACAAAATTCCCACTAGAGATGATGAATTAATGATAAATGCTTACCCTTTTCCTAAAGTTGGTCTTACCCATAAGCATCCCTTAGAGAAAGAAGATGAAATAATAAGCAATTTCCTTAAATCTCTCTCCCCTAAAGATCATATTGAACATATTTTGAGGAAAGAGGATGAGTTTAACACATCTATTGATGCTCTCCCTCCTAAGGATGAGGAATTAATAAACAATGTTATCTCCTCTCCCGAAATTGACAATACTTCAAACATTCCTTTCAACAACCTCACTATTTGGGATGAACCATTAGAAGAAGGTATAGATTATTCTCTACCCCTATCCAAAGGGGATGAAATCAAGATTGGAAACTCCCTTGATAGTTTCTCCCCTTCCTTGAATCTCAATTATTCTCCCTCTCCTCAACTTGGTTCTACTCATAAGGAAACCCTAGTTCAAAGCAAGATGGTTAACATCTCTTTCAAAGATCTCCCTCTCAAAAGTGAGACTTTAGAGAGTAATGTTGATCCTTCTCCTAGAGAGTTTATTCCCCATGTAGATCCTTTGATAGAGGATGATATGACCTTTCCTAGTATTACCCTTCCTACTAGAACGTCAATGCCTATCCCTTGTCTCTCTCCTAAAATTGATCTAATCTGTGATAAGATTTTAGTGCAAGAGAAGACTATCAATAATTCTTCCAAAACTTTTGTTCATTCCTCTAAACCATCCTCAATCAATTTGATACATGTGAATGAAACACCTAACAAGCCTCTCTTCACTGTCCAAGGTGCTTGTCCTTCTCAAAATTCTCAACCTTTAAATAAGCCTATCTTAGTGGTTCAAGGTGGTTATGCTAATGATTCTTTTTGCACTCCTAAGAAACCTGTTATTACTGTGCAAGGAGGTTATTCCTCTAAGAGCCCTTATGAGTATGCTAAGCAATTGACTAGAGAGAGTTATCATGCGGTTGCCCATACTTATAATACTAGAAACAATAGGCAACCTAATCCTCCTCCAGTTATCCCAACTTCACTTCCTCCTTCCCAACCTATTCTTCCCCAAGCTCCACGTATTTCACAAGTTCTTGGTAAGGAATATGATCTCATAGAACAACTTAAAGCTACCCCTGCTAAGATATCCCTTTGGGATTTGATCCAAACTTCTTCCGCTCATCATGGAATGTTACAAGATGCCTTGAAAGATTTGAATGTTCCTCCACCTAATACATCTAGTAATATAGTGTCTTTGGTTAACTCTGTGATGAATCCTAAAGCTCAAATTGTGTTTACTCAAGATGAATTGCCTACTAGTGAAATTCAATATGATCCCTTGATGATTGTGGTTATCATAAATGACACTGCTATAAGACGAACACTGGTAGATAATGGCTCTGGCCTTAATGTGTGTAGCATTAATCTATTACATAAGATGAATGTGGATACATCCCTTATTGAGCCTGACTCTCGTCCCATTCAAGGCTTTGATAATGTGGCTAAGTCTTCATTAGGTATTATCACCTTACCCATCACAGTGGGACCTGTTACTTTGCCTACTCCTATCCATGTTATGTCGGGAAATCTAACATACAACTTGTTATTAGGGAGACCTTGGATTCACAGTATGCAAGCTGTCCCCTCTACATTGCATAGACAAGTTAAATTTATTTATAATAATAAGACATATACCTTGATAGGTGATACTAATCTTCAGGCTTGTTTGCAAACATCTACTTCCAAAGGGAGTTCTTCTAAGCCTTCCTCTTCTAGTGATGACTCGTTAAACAAGATACCTATGGATGAATCATCACCCTTTGATAATCAAAATTCTTTGGAAGAGTCTAAAGTTCCTGAAGAAGATTCTTCTCAACTTGAATCTACACATGAAAAGGCTTTTGATCCTGAGAAGGTCCTCGTAGAGGATGATTGGGGATCTCTTGATTTTAATCCCACCTTTGTAGGTGAGTATAGGGTTCCTCCTAGAGAGTTTAAAGTTAAAAAGGAGGAGGAAACTAAAAATCAATCAATCTTACCTGAACCTACGAGCAATAATTTTGTGGCCGCTTCTCAAACTTCTTCTCCTCACACCTCTAATTATGAAGAGTTTGATTCTTTGTCTTATGAAAAACCACCTTCTCTTCCTGAAATGGCTGATCGTTATGGTCGTGGTTTTCGCATTTTTGCTAAGCATGGGTATCATGGAAATGGTTGTGGCGCTCATGAACAAGGGATAAAAGTTCCTCTAGAGACTAATTTTCACAATTATGCCTTTGGACTCGGCTATAATCCCTGCAAACGTACCAAAGCATCTAAAAGACCATCTCTCAATGTGAATGCTATATTTAGTAGTGATGATGATCTCACTTCAACTAAATCATCTTCTACTTCTATCAACTCTCATTCCCCTCATAAGGAAATCTTGGCAATGAACAAATCTCTTTATGAATCCCCTCAAATTTCTAAATCCACTTATGAATCTTTATCTCCTATTCATCATAAAGTCCTTTCCTCTAGGGATAAGGCTCTAATAAATTACACTAATCCCTCTTCTAAGATTTCTTGTGACTTTCCTTCTTCAATTTTTATCATTTTATACATGTTTTTGATCTCACTTATAGTTGAGCATTTAGCATGTCATATTCAAATACCTCATTCAATCTATCATGTCTTTAAATAACATTAAATGGCTATTATGTTGCTCATCATTATGTGACATTGGTAGCTCATTTACTGGGGGCTCATTGTCATTCATGATGGTACAATTTCAAGTGCAATCATATTTTTGAAGCAACATAATAGCCTAATTTTTCTATGTTATCTCTTGTTCCTATGGGGTAATAGTGTGGAAATATTGATTATCTTTTCTTTAGAATCCTCTTTTCCTAGATATGGGAGAAGATGTGTGTTCTCTTTCTTATCCTACCCACTTCTTGTGAGGAGCATTTTACATACACTAATGTCTTGCTTGCATGAACTCATGTGAGTATGTAGTACATTTTGCTTATGTCTAAATTTCTCCCTAGAAGTCCTTCTCATTGACCTTATCCTTGGGAGGCAATGATCTTTTCTTATTTTTATCTAAGGATCCACTTTTTCCTATTTCATGGATGGTGTGAACTTTATTACTTGATGTTATTCCTTGTATGCATTTGTTGTTGTTTGTTCAAGGATTCTCTCTTACAAGAGGTGTAAGTCCTTGACTACAACCTCTTTTGCACTTGGTAAAATACATCCATAATGAATTCACTCTCCCAATTGGGTTAAAAAAAGCGTCATCCTTCATTAAGAATCACTTTCACCTCACAAAAGAAGGAAGTATTGCATTCTTATTCTCTTCTTTGTATTATTCTAGAAGATGTTATATTTGTCTAAGACAATTCCTCTTGAGGATAGGTGTCTTTTGTACAAAGATCTCTTCTCCTCTAAGGATCTCCTTTACACATACTACAAGATATCCCTTTTCAATTATCTTATCCTTGCTTAAAGAGTGCAAAACTCTCTTGCTTGGATCTACGACATTGTTGCATTTTTGGGGTATCTTCTTTTGTGATGAAGGTAGGTATCCTTGTTCTACTTTTCTTATGACATAAAACTTACACTTTTTGAGCAATGGGTCATTCTCAGAACTAGAGCATAGACTCTTAGAGCGAGATGTCATGCTTTTGTACTATACATATACAAGTTGTAGCATACTCGGGCATAGACTCCTATGAGGTGCTTCTAACCTCCCTTACACACACATGCACGAGGTTGAGTGGAACTAGCGGCATAAGGCTAGACTTTCTCACTCTCCTCCCTTACATGGATCACCTAGACAGACTCTAGGGGCTAGTTTTCCATGTCCTTTTTCCCATGGATCACCTAGACAAGATCTAGGGGTGAGAAGTCCATGTTTTCTCTCTCACTATTCTTCTCATGGATCACCAATGTGTGTATTCATTCTTTTTTCCTTTCTTTTCTTCTCTTTGCATTTTGTTTCCATTTACATCCTTCATCTTGTGTTAGAGAACTCTCAAATCCTCACACTCTTTGTTGTGTTCGAATTGAGATTTAGTCCTCTTTCTTACCAAATGATTCTCCATTAGTTTTTTATCTCATATCAAATCTTCTTGTGAGCATTTGTCATCAATTTTCTTTAACAATTCGAAGTGGTAAACATGATACCCTATTTCAACTCACTAAAATTAGCAAGCCGAAACAGGGGGGGGCATATAGCTACCCTCTAATTTTCATCACCTTCCTTAGTAAGCATTAGGTGATTTTGTGATCTAACATGTGGTTTTGTAGGTTGTGGTTCCTAACTGTGTACTGCAGATACCGCCGGGGGCTTCGTTCGACAGACTTATGGATATATCCTTTTTCAAATAATGTTTACTTTTCTGTACTTTAGCTTGCATATGCACGTAGTGTTCATATGACTGCTAAAGTGGGGGCTAAATGTAGCATCGTAAATTGTACGCACTTGCTAGGGTGGTACAATTTCACACCTAGTTTAGCACCCGCCTTGGCGCATTTTGCATTTTGCATTGCATTTCCCCTTTAGCACTTAATTAGTCAAATTAATTAGGTCTAAGGTTCTATTTCATCATCTCCCACATCATAAAGTTGGGCCCTTTCATTAAAGTGTGCCCCTTTCATTTTATTCTTCCAATACATCATTTAATCAAAAACCCTAATTAGGTCCTATTTTGAACTTGGGGGCTTGATTTCGGGGGTCAAAACATCTCGAAATCACCCGTAACTTCGGGATTCTCTCTAAAATCATCATATCCGACGGCCCTGAAAATTTGGTGAAAAGTTGTCGGGACCATGGCGCCCGGAAAGGACCATGGCGCCCGAAGTGCACATGGTCCCGGACATTTTTCCCGAAATTTTAGGAGCGCGATCCAATCATAAAATAAAGCTTAACCCCAAGAAATTGGCAGGATATTCAATCTCTAGGTCGGCCAAAAGTTGAAATTAAGACCTAGGGTTTCATATATAAGAGCTCTCTTTCTTCATTTGAAAGGATGGGAATTTTGGGCTTTCGAGGACCTTCTATGCAGCGAAAGAGAAAATCTTTGAAGACTTCAATAACATTCAACATCCATCCATCAAGCATTCATCAATTTCATTCATTTAGGGCTTGGGAGACATTGAAGATCAATAGGAGATTACCGACTGAAGATTGGCTTGTACTCCTCCCTTAAGGGTTGGGTATGATTTCATGTTGTTTTCATGTCTTTGCATAAGCTTCAATATATCCTTTATTCATGCTTTAGATCACTTTGCATCTTCATTTAGAGCATTTACATTATCATTTACAAGCAATTAGGGTTTACTTTCTAGGTTGCTCTAGTTTGCTTTCTTGCATTTAAGGACCTTGCACACACACTAGGTCTGCACACACAATACATTTTACAATACAACTTGGCTATTCGTGGAGGTGGAAATCACCAAAGTGGGGGTTTGACTAAGGCAAAACCCTATATAGCCGCCCATACCCTTTTCAGATATAAGTGCAGGTTTCGGAACTCGGACGACGCCGCAGGTGACAGATCCGGGAAAAGCAGGTCAAGATAGCACTCCACACCAAATTGCAGAGCAAAAGACCAGGACAGGGTCGTGGGGCGCCCTGGTCCTACCAGGACAGGGGCGCTGGGCACCCTGGTCCCTGGGATAGGGGCGCTGGGCACCCTGGTCCTCCTGACAGACAGCATTTTCAGCATTTTTGACAGCTTTTTCCAGAGTGCAAAACAACAGTTTCTGGAGCAGTTTCAGGGGCAGAATCAGGACAGTGGCGCCCGCGCCCCCGTCCCAAACATTTTCAGTCAGATTTTAACTCTGGGTATGCATTTGCATTCTTGTCTTATCCTTGTATTTATAGCTTTCCATTGTTTAAGTTCAATTCTGCAATCTTGTCATTAGTTCATACTTGCATTTTGGGGTTAGGAATTGAACTTGCATCATTTTATCTTTCAATTACAACAAAGGAATAGAAATCCTAATAGGTAGCCCATGGCTCTCTCTTTCACAAGAAGAAGTAGCCAATTGTGTGATACCTCTAGGCTCTTTCGTATTCCACAAGTGTGTGGTTGAAAGTGAGATTAGGGCATGTTTGCTTAGTGTCACTTTTTCTCCTACACAGTTTGGTTATGGAATTGGATTATTCATGATACTCATGTTCATATTCAGTCAGTTGGTTTTGGTCTGGTGATTGGATTCTATCCTGTTTGTTTGGAAGCTTGGCTTGCGGTTCTGACGAGGGTTTCACCGGCAGAGATTTTGATTAAGATCTTTGATGATATGCATAAGTGTTGTTGGTACATCTTCTAATGGAGATTGATGATTCTAAAGATGATCATGTTTGAGACTTGGTAGATGGAGAACATTGCTTTAGTGTGTGGACCTATGTTGGGTCCCGATGTTCTCTAGGTTATGGACCAACTTAATGTAACGTGTGGATTGGACCTCTCGATGTGTTTTCAAGATGTCTTATGTGTTGGATATTATTTGTTTGGTCTAAGGCCAACATTTTTTGTAATTATGTAATTGGTTTATTGTTTGGTGGCTGACCTGATTGTTTATGGTCGAGGGTTTGTATATATATGATGTAAGAGCTCATTGTAGATCATATATCTATTGTGGGATTAGGAGATTATCTATATGAATAATGTAATGTCATTCAGGCATAGGATTTGGTAGATCATTGGAGATCAAGTTGGGTTTATGTAAGAGGATTTATTCCTCTGGCTTGAGCTTATCCAGAACTATACTCAAGCATAGGAGATGCTATCTTTGCAGTTCATTCATTCATCCAGATTGTTGTCTGGATTTCTATGTAGTTAGTGAGACTCTTTTTGTGATGAGCAATGCGCTGTAGGTTGTTGGACTTCCTGCAAGTGCAAGCTCCTCAATTGTAATTCACATACTTACTGTAGAAGTATTATCTGACTGTGGGTAGGCTTCCCACTGTGGTTTTTCCCTTTACCAAGTTTTCCATGTATAAATCTTGGTGTCATGTGGATGGTATTTATTCTTTGATTATTTTTTATGCTTAACTAGTTTAACTGCTACTCTGGTATTTGGTTTAAGAATTCCGGTATTAATGTTTTGGGTTTTGGTATTAAAGTTTTAATTACTAAATATTTTGGTAATCTGTGACAACTGATTCACCCCCCCCCTCTCAGTCATCTTTTGGTTATTTGAACTATCTAACAATTGGTATCAGAGCTTTGGTCCTCTCTGCAGAAAGATTAACCGCTTGAGGAAGATCCTATGGCAACTAACAGTTCAAGTTCATCTGGAGCTATCTTTTAGAGAGATATTCCTAGGCTTGATGGAACAAATTACATAATATGGAAGATTCTGATGGAGACTCATCTGAGATGTCTCGGTAAGGAGATTTGGGAGATCACACAGAATGGTGTTACACCTCATAATCCAGCATCTGGCAATACTCCTCCAAAAAAATTGGATAAAGTGTTAGGTCCAACTAGGAAAGCTAATGTACTGAGAGGGGAGGGGTGAATCAGTACTTCAAAACTTTTCTTCAAAAGCAATCTTACTGATAAACATAAATTGTAAACTGCTGATCTCATAATATAAAACTAACACATAATTATAGAAATAACATTCATACACATTTCACTCCATAACACAAATATTCTGGTTATGCAGAAACTCTTTGTTAGAGAGAAAAACTACGGTGGGGATTGCACCCACAACTTCACTACTACAATAATAAAGGTTGCTCGGTTAGAGCTACATGTTTAGCTATTTCTGATAGCTTACCCTATTAGGAGTATCAAGATCTTTAGATATACTTTTCTAAAGGATTTGACAACACTTATACAAAATGTTGCACCTGGTTAAAGGCTTTACAATTTATAGACTTTGTTAGAGTCTTTTACCCTATTAAAGGTTTCTATTACAACTCAAATGATTCAATAAAATCTTTACAAATATCTGCAACTTTACATTTGAAATGTTATAGCAGATTCTATGTGCTCAATATGAAATTACCTTGCTCATAGCATACCTTGGTAATTGATAAATCAACTCGGTAAACCCTTCTGTTTACTCTATCCCTTAAACTATTCTCTGAAGACTTTCTCAGTGACCTCTAAATATCTATGTCACTCGTAGCAGTCACAACTCAATGTGTCCTCTTATGATTTTCCTTTTTAATTCTTCTATCACATATGTCTCTCATTTTGATTCTCAAATCACTCTGTATAAATAGATCTCTGGGATGCTGATCTGTTCATGCTTTGATCTTACAAACAAGATTCATCGAATGAATAATCATAGAAATTATTTCATTGGATAAACTTTCTCAAAATCATACAAAATATTGAAGTGCAATTTGCTATGTGATAACGGTTCCTTGTTCCTCGATTCTTGTAACACGTTTCCACATATGTGTCTAGGTTCATTGAATCTGGTAACACATTTCTACTCGGTTCAGATTACTCTGTATACCTTCTTTACTGCTTGGTAGACATAGAATGTTACTCAGGAGACAGCTCAATGTATACTTAACTCTGTGATTCCTTTCTTCTGTAACCGACTGCTTTAGTGCTTACCGACTGAATATTTCGGTAGTATTAACCGACTAGAGTATATAGGATGACTTTGGACATAAAACTAATGACAACTTAGTAAATAATAACAATCTCCCCTTTTGATATTAGTTTGGTATGTTTGACAAAACTCCTTTCAAAGTCATAACTCAAAATCTATATACTTACAAAATTTGACTAGATGACAGTGTATACAATTGTCAATGAATAGTAACATATTCAAATATATACTCCCCTTATCAATATACTATACATATCTTAATTTGCATGCTCCTGTGATCAATGCTTGGTGTTCACTGCTCTGTGTTCTATGCTCCCCCTATCAAATTCAACTATACATTCGGATACTCTATTCTGCTCGGTACACTGTACACTCTTATACTCGGTATATACTCGGTATACTCCCCCTTTTTAACAAACATCAAAACTAGTTACCATTAGGTGGAGGCAACTGGTCAAAAATAGATTTATACTTTGTACTGGCGTCAGTTAGAGTAGTGGAGAGTGCATCTTTGACACTGTCCATTAGGGAAGTCTGAGCTATAATATCAGCTAACATTGAAATCAAACCATCTAAAGTGCTTCCCTCTTATTGAGTGGATAAGTGGGTAGCTCGGTTGATCTGCTCTTGGACTAATGATAAGTGGGGAATAAATAAGGTCTGAAGAGTCATGATATCCATTCTTATTTTGTGCTCTTCATTCCAAAGTTCTAACTGTTGAGCCATAAGAGTTTGCAACTTGGTATAGAAATTCTGAACAGAATTTGGCTCGGTGGTCAATGTATTGGAGAGATTGGTAATCTCTTGTTCAATAACTTGGGTCTTATGCTTGATATCCTTAATAAATAATGAAAATGTACAGAGCTTCTAAAATAAATAAAGAATATGTTTGAGTTGAGGGGACAACTCAGCAATGAGTCTAACAAGCTTGACTTTACCTATGGCAATTGCTTTCTGCATTTCTTCAATCATTTTGGCAGTCAACTCTTTGTCCTTCAACTTGCTTAGGTATTTTGATGCATCTACTCCTAATGCTTCTAATTTAGTGAGTAGCTCATCCAGTTGCATATGGATGGTAGCATCTTTATTCACGGTAGCTTCAGGTAGCATGTCTATCAATAATGCTTTAACCTTCTGAAGTACTTGGTTCTTCTTCTGAATAGCCATTTGTCTTTCTTGTTCTTCTTTGGCTTTACATAGTTCTCCGAATTCAATAAGTGCTTGCCCTTTCAGTTTTGAAATGTCAACATTTGGCAACACAATAGGTTTTGACAGATCCACCTTGAAACTATGCTTCTTCACCTTCTTTTCCTTGGATGATGAGGCTTTCATTGGTTGAACGAGTACAATGGCTTTAGAGGCTTGTTCACCCTCGGTAGGTTGCTCATTAGAGGCAACACTTTTGTCGGTTCCCTTAGCCTCTGATGTGTCCTTCGGTGATTCCTTGCTTGGGGTCTCAGTGGTAATAGTTTCAGTGCATGCAGGTGCTTGAGAAGTCTGTTCCCTGGTGGCCTAAGGAGTAGATTCTCCTTTTGCAGACTGTTGACCCTCTTTGCCTTGATTAGTGTCCTGAGGTTTCTCGGTTGAAACTTGTGGAGTTACCGGAGGATAGGACTTGACTTGTTCCAAAACTGATTCACTAGATACCAGTTTGGCATAGGCATTTCCTTCTATCATCTCTTGTTTGGGTGCCTCAGTGTCCATGACATCCTCATCTTGTTGAATAGTTGAAGCAGGATCTTGCTCGGTAATGTCAACTATTTCAACTTCACCTTGAATTTCTTTAGTCTGAATTTTGAAGATTTCTTACCATTTTTCTTTTGTTTCCTTTTCGACTCCAAGATAAAGTCCATTTATCATTTTCAAGGCTCTATGCTTCACTTGAAAGTTTGTCTGGTAGTTTTTCAAATGATTTCTAATATCATCTACCAACATGTCTGGAAAGAGATGTACTAAAACTCTTTCTCTTATCTGCTTCTCCGAGTCCATAGCATATTTCCATCTGTTGTCAATGTGAGAATATAATGCATTTGGAAGAAAATTACTCACTTCCAATGGAACTACTCAGAATTTAAGAAGTGTACATACAACTGACTCTTCTATTTGTCTCTTTTCTTCTTCTATCTGGGAGTCATATTTTACATACCTGAATGACCCAAATCCACCATATTGTTTCAATTTGGCACAAAAGTTGTCAACACTGTGTACATCTTCCTTTGTGCTTTTAACAATCTGAAATTTATTTTTGTCTTCAAATTCTGTGTCACTTGACTCCTTATTCAAAATGAGTCTCCTAGTTGACTTTATATAAGTCTTTGTCACTTTAGGCAATTCAACCTTTTTCTGTTTCTTTCCGGGTGACACTGCAGATGATCTAGTGTTGGGGCGCTTCATTGGAGGAGTCGGTGATACCTTTGGTGTATCCTGTTTCTTCCTTTTCAATATTTTGCCCTTTGGAAACTTGGTGCTCAAAGTAATTGCTGCTTCTTGAGCCTCAGATTCTTCCTCAATTGTAAGTTGATCACTCTTTATAGAAGTGGAGGTAGAACCTTCTCCAAATTTTTCAGTTAGCACTTTGATCATTTTTGTGGCTTTCCTTGTAGCCTTCGATACTACTATGCTCATTTTTACCTTCTCTTTTACTTCTTCATAGATACCATACCTGATCTCGGTAGCATGCCTTGGAAGTAACAGAAGGACATCTATCTGTTGTTGAGAAATATCAAGATCCATCTCATAACCCATGGGTGGTAGAGATTGAGTTCTCGGATCTACTACATTGACATACAATAGTCGGTGTCCACTTCAAAACATATATCATCCTTAAATTTTTCCACTAATTGAGGTGGGATTCTGTACCTGTTATGCATCTTTTCTTGAAATTTTCTGAAGTAGTCATCCATTATCTCATTGAAATTATCACCTAACTGATTGATAAAGTCATTTATTTGATGGGTGATTGGTCGATGTAACTCCCAAACTATGTTACCGACTGATGGGAAGAATTTCTGAAAATAGAAAAACATGCACACTAAGAGTGACCCAAACCTTAGTGTGTTTGCCAAGTTATTCTTCTTCGGTTTCCTTATAGTGTTGAGATTTTCAAATAGGTTTTTCAACAACACTTCACATAGATCAATCTTCATACCCTTTTTCACAATCTTGTAGGCCAGATCTACAACTGCACAAGGTACACTGTTTTCTCTTGACAATTGGAAGAAACAATAACTGATGACTCTAATTGCAAACTTTAGCTCTGCATCTGTAATATTGTTCAATTTAAGACCTCTGCAGTCAAACTCAACTCTGGTTAAAGTTATCAATTCCTTCTGTGAAATCATTTTCTGTGCTCGAGCATGGTCGTATATAGGATATCCGGTTATTATGTGAATGATCCCCTTGGTGATTTTGAATGGTTGCTCCTCTAACCACATAAAGTCATCATGAAATCTACTCAAAACAAATTTAACCCATTGGGGTTTGAAGACTCGAGGATAGGTTAGGGCTTTGGTTAATCCCTTGACTTTGATATGCTCTTACTTGCTATCTAGGATTCCATCGGTGCATAACTCATCATACATTTCTTTGATCTCGGTATGACCTAGCTCTTCAACACGACACTTAGTGTAGAATCTGACATCTTCAACCAATAGAACCCTATTCGGAATAAGAGAAAATGCAGTTTTCTCATCAGGTTCAGATGCCACTTTGGAAGGTAAGGAATACTTCAGTGAGGGCTTCTCAATATTCTCAACTACAACAGGTTTCTACAACTTAGGAGCCATTTTAAACTTGGATTTCTACTAATGAAAGAGCTTAGGGTTTTAACTAACCAGAAAACACTTTCATCTTAGTAAATATAATGCAGATGCTCACAACTGATATTGATCGGTTAACTAGCTTGAAAAATGTGTTTGAGATTGTTGTATAAATACCTTGAAATTCGCTCGGGAGATGTTTGATCACCTTTGAATTGCTTAGCTCTGCTCTTTTGATAACTGGTAAGTGTAAAACAACCTCACAAAGAACTTTAAGTACACATTTTACCTTATCAGGCTTTGTGCAGTTAGGTAAGAAAACATTAAATGCACTCGGTTCCACTAAACCAATTAACTTCCTTTTACACTTTTACCGACTAAACAGGCTTCCTACACTTACCGACTTCTCTGGTTCTCCAAAAGACTAGATAGAATTTCAAACTTGCGAATGCATCTTAGCTATGCAAATTTTGAAATTAAGTACATGATAAAGTAGGAACTGTTAAGATCTAACCTTGAGAGAATGCAGTCCCTTCATACCTTTACTGATTAATTCGAAGTAGATGCACCTAACTTGGTAGGTAAGGTGCTTTCTGTTAGGTCCCGAAGACAACTAAGAGGGGGGGGGGTGTGAATCAGTTGTCTAATAAATTTAAACCAAAAACAACTTAACCAACTTAATGCTTAATACTGAAAAACCAGTTCAATATGTCGGTAGATAGTTTCAATAGTTAATTGTTATACGGGTAAGGATTAGTGCATGAAACATAAACAAAAAGTTATCCACAACACATAATACCAATATTTGTATGTGGAAACCCTGTAAGGGGAAAAACCACAGTGGGAAACCTTACCCACAATCAGATGATACTACTGTAGATAGTAAGTGTACATAAATGGGGTCTGCATATGTAGAAAGGCCAACCACCTAGAGCTCACTGCTCAATCACAAAATGGGAGTCACACTGACTACAGTTGGATGGTTAAATCCAATAAGAATGTACTACACAAAATAGTATCTTCATATGCTGGATTCAGTATCGGTGTAGTTCTAATTGTCTTCACAAAAACCCTCCTTTAATCTTCAAATGATGTCTGCGTGTATAGCTCTGCTTATTCTCGTATATACCTTCACACAATCATTTTCCGCATTCCACATCTTATCTTACAAATAAGATCTTACATTTATACCATAACCTAAGACCAATTTTAGTAGGTCGACTCTACAAGATACTAAAATAAAAATATTTTACAAACAATACAATATCCGATGCAATAACTGATTGAACATGTTGGCTTAATGTATTTACAACAATAATTAATCATCTCCATAGCATGCCATGTTGATCTGGAAAAGATAAACCTGCTGGTGTAACCCTAGACCTATTTGCCGGTAACAACAAATATGCAAATATGAATATACCAATCAACAAAACTCCAGGACAAGATGTCCAAATGATGTCTTCGACATTACCAAGTGTTTTCCATATCATTCCAAGTGTTGGTGATCATTATATCTTGCCGGTGTACTAGATATCGGTGATTGTGCATGAGTCACTTGCTTTCCGATGAATGTTGCTGATTCTTCAAAGTGCCAGAGTTGATAAGAGTTTATTAGGTGCTGACATCAATGACAAAACCATACCAAAATACCAACAATCTCCCCCTTTGGCATTGATGGCAACACAAGATGGAAAAACCATCAAAGTGCCAAAACAGAAATGCCAAGTACCAAAAACCAACAATCTCCAAAAAGATCATAAACAAAAATCAAAATACAGATACAAAGAGTAATAATCTCTCCTAAACAACAATCTCTCCCCTTGGGAGCAACATGTGTTTTCCTTGTGTTTTTCAAAGTTTTTCCATACCAATCTCTCCCCCTTTGATATCAAATGCCAAAGTTATAATAAAAACCAAGTTCATATACAAAATACCAATCAATTTAGTATACCAACTACTCCCCCTGAGAAGTAGCTTCTCATCAAAGATGGAATAAAGATTTCTCTGTTAATTTTGCCGATTGATGACAATCATCAACTGTCTAAGTCTCTACTGGTGGTGGTATGACTCCAAGCTGATCTCTGAGATATTCAAAAGTCTCCTTAGGTAAAGGTTTAGTGAAAATATCTGCAATCTGTTCTTGAGTATTCACATAAACCAGTTTTATCTCCTTTGCTTCAACATTTTCCCTTAGAAAGTTTAGTTTGATAGAAACATGTTTGGTTTTAGAATGTAATACATGATTCTTAGATATATCAATTGCTGCAGTGTTATCACAATAGATAGTAATAGGTTCCTTGCATTTTACCTTTATGTCTTTCAACATTTGCTTAAGCCACAGTACCTGTGTACAGTTAGTTGCTGCTGCAACATATTCTGATTCCGCTGTTGATAAAGATCTACAACTTTGTTTCTTACTCAACCAAGAAACTAGTTTGTTTCCAAGAAAGAATGCTCAGTCGGTGGTGCTTTTCCTATCATCCACATCTCCTGCCCAATTTGCATCAATGTATGCACATAATTCAAAGTTTTCATCTCTGGGGTACCATAATCCAAGATTTATAGTGCCTTGTAAGTACCGAAAAATCCTTTTTACTGCTGATTCATGATTTTCTCTAGGATTACTTTGAAATCTTGAAACAATACATACTGCATTCATAATATCAGGTCTGGTTTGTGTCAAATACAGTAAACCTCCTATCATAGATTTGTATCTAGTTGGATTAACAAGTGTAGATTCATCCCTTTGCGATAATTTGTCATTTGTTGTCATAGGTGTGCTTACCGGTTTAGAGTTCTCCATCCCAAATTTATTTAGTAACTCTTTTAAGTATTTGGATTGACTCAAGAATATACCTTTATCAGTCTGTGAAATCTGCAATCCTAAAAAGAATTTTATTTCTCCTGTCATAGACATTTCAAATTCTTTACACAATCCATATTCTCCTCCAAAGATTACATCATCAACAAATACTTCTATAATTAGGATGTCATCATTAGTTACTTTATAATATAAATTGTTGTCTGCATTTCTTTTAGTAAAACCAATCTTTAAAAGATACTTATCCAATCTTGCATACCAAGCTCTTGGAGCTTGTTTTAATCCATACAAAGCTTTTCTTAATCTACAAACCATGTCATTGTCATCTGTCAAAGAAAATCCATTAGGTTGTTCAATGTATACTTCCTCTTCAAGATCTCCATTCAAAAATGCACATTTAATATCCATTTGATAAACTTTGTAGTTCTTGTGTGTTGGAAAAGCCAAAAAAAATCTGACTGCCTCAATTCTAGCTACCGGTGCAAAGGTTTTATTGTAATCAACTCCTTCCTTCTGAGAATATCCCTTACACACTAGTCTTGCTTTATTTCTGACAACCTTACCATCTTCATTAAGTTTGTTTCTAAATACCCATTTGGTTCCAATTACATTTTTATCTTTAGGCTGAGGAACTAATGTCCAAGTGTTGTTTTTCTCAATTTGTTTTAATTCTTCTTCCATAGCTTTAATCCAAAATTTATCTTCACATGCCTCATTAATAGATGATGGTTCAATTTGAGAAATAAGACATACCTCTTCATTTTCCAATCTTCCTCTTGTCATAACTCCTTTAAACTTATTTCCAATTATCTGATCTTCAGAATGATTCAGTCTTACATACCGTGGTGTCTTTGTTTGTTGTTGTTCCTCAATTACTGTGGAATCCTCAGATGATACCGAGGTAACTAGATCTTCATTCTGTACTAGTGGATTTAGAGTAGGGTCATTTGTCAAAATTTCTATTGCCGGTTAAGAGTCTATATACCTTGAAGTTCCTCTGAATTGTTCATCAATTTTTACATTTGTACTTTCAACAATTTTCTGCAATCTTTTGTTAAAACATCTATATGCCTTTCTCTTAGATGAATAACCAAGAAATATTCCTTCATCACTTCTAGGATCAAATTTTCCAATATACTCATCTCTTCTGATATAACATTTACTTCCAAAATTTTTGAAATACTTAAGAGTAGGAGTATTACCAAACCATAGTTCATGAGGGGTCTTACCGGTTTCACCTTTGATGTGAACTTTGTTAAATGTATAGACCGTTGTACTGACTACTTCTCTCCAATACACATGTGGTAGGTTTGCTTCTGATAACATACTTCTTGTTGCATCCAAGATAGTTTTGTTTTTCCTTTCAACATCTCCATTCTGTTGTGGTGTTCAAGGTGCTGATAGTTGTCTTCTGATTCCATTTACTTCACAGAATGTATTAAATTCCTTAGATGTAAATTCACCTCCTTGATCTGATCTTAAACATTTGATTTTCTTACCGGTTTCATTTTCTACCATTGCTTTGAACAGTTTGAACTTTCCAAGTGCTTCTGATTTTTCTCTGAGAAAAGTAACCCAACACATTCTAGAATAGTCATTAATGATTAGCATGAAATATCTATCACCTTGTAAGCTTTTAGTTCTATCTGGACCACATAAATCAGTGTGAATCAAATCAAGAGCATTATTTGATTTTTCTAGAATACTTTTGAAACTAGCTCTAGCTTGTTTTCCAAATTGACATTCCTTACATACTGTATTATGAGGTTTGACAATTTTAGGTAAATCTCTAATTGCCTTAGTAGTACTAATCTTTACGATGCAATCAAAGTTTACATGACAGAGTCTCTTATGCTATAACCAAGTTTCACCTATATGTGCATTTAAGCATGTCTTTTCATTGTTATTCAAATGAAAGATATTACATCTAGTCTGATTTCCGGTTGCAATTTCCAAACTAGTTCTACTCATGATTTTGCATTTTCCATTTTTGAATTGTAACTGAAATCCTTTCTCAACTAATTGACCAACACTCAAAAGATTATGCTTTAATCCTTCAACATAGTAAACATTGTCAGTGTTATACTTACCATCAAGAGATATTGTACCCTTACCTTTGATTGAACAAGTTTTGTCATCTCCAAATCTCACTAAGCCTCCATTGTATTCTTGAAAGTCCAAGAATTTACCTTTATCTTTTGTCATATGATGTGAGCATCCTGAATCAATGATCCATTCATCCTTTACTTCAAATTTAGCTACCAGGGTCTGTACTATCGGTTGAGCAATAGGTGTCGGTTGATCTTCTGTTATAGCAACAAAAACCTATCCATTGTCTGTTGGATCCTCATCGGAATCATCAGTCACACCTTCATCAGCAATGTAACAAGATTTGTCTTTATTGTTCTTAAATCTGTATCTCTGATATTCAGGGTTAGGTTTGTATGTTCTTCTAGCTTCTTCTCTTAGTCTAGCATGTCTATCAGGGCATCTTGAAGCCATATGACCAATCTTATTGCAGTTAAAATATTTAAAGGGTGCTTTACCTTCATACTTACTTCCAACTGGACCTTTAGGCATTTTCCTTGCAAATAGTGCTTCAAGTTCTTCATTTTCTTTCCTACTTTCTTCAAGTTCTCTTGCATAAAAGGCTTTCCAATAAGAGTTGGCAAATGATGGAGAGATGATGTTGATGCTTTAAAGGCCAAATCTGTCTTTATAGTAGCAACAGGACCAAATTCTTCAATTTCAAAAGCTGAAAGTTTCCCAATTAATGTATCCCTAGTAACTGATGTATTAGGCATTGTTCTTAACTCATTTATAGCGGTGACTTTCATTTTATATGCCGGTGGTAATCCTCTTAAAACTTTTGAAACAATTCCATCCTCACTTAAGGTTCCTCCACAACATTTAATACCCAAAACAATTTCATTTACTCTTTCCATAAAAGCAGAAATCCTTTAATCTTCTTCCATATGCCATAGTTGGTTCCATCAAGTTTAGGATTGTCCTTCTTGAAATAATTAGTAGACATTGGATCTCCTCAAGCTGTTAAACTTCTACAAAAGAGGACTAAGCTCTGATACCAATTGTTAGGTCCCAGAGACAATTGAGAGGGGGAGGGGGGTGAATCAGTTGTCTAATAAATTTACACCAAAAACAACTTAACCAACTTAATGCTTAATACCGGTAAACCAGTTCAATATGCCGGTAGACAGTTTTAATAGTTAATTGCTATACCGGTAAGGATTAGTGCATGAAACATAAACACAAAGTTATCCACAACACATAACACCAATATTTGTACGTGGAAACCCTGTAAGGGGAAAAACCACGGTGGGAGACCTTACCCACAATCAGATGATACTAATGCAAATAGTAAGTGTACATAAATGGGGTCTGCACATGCAGAAAGGCCAACCGCCTAGAGCTCACTGCTCAATCACAAATGGGAGTCACACTGACTATAGTTGGATGGTTAAATCCAATAAGAATGTACTACACAAAATAGCATCTTCATATGCTGGATTCAGTACTGGTGTAGTTCTGATTGTCTTCACAAAAACCCTCCTTCAATCTTCAAATGATGCCCGCGTGTATAGCTCTGCTTATTCTCGCATATACCTTCACACAATCCTTTTCCGTATTCCACATCTGATCTTACAAATAATAAGATCTTACATTTATACCATAACCTAAGACCAATTTTAGTAGGTCGGCTCTACAAGATATTACAATAAAAACATTTTACAAACAATACAATATCTGATGCAATAACCGATTGAACATGTCGGCTTAATGCATTTACAACAATAATTAATCATCTCCATAGTGTGCCATGTTGATCTAGAAAAGATAAACCTACCGGTGCAACCCTAGACCTATTTGCCGGTAACAACAAATATGCAAATATGAATATACCAATAAACAAAACTCCAGGACAAGATGTCCAAATGATATCTTCGACATTACCAAGTGTTTTCCATATCATTCCAAGTGCCGGTGATCATTATATCTTGCCAGTGTACCAGATACCGGTGATTGTGCATGAGTCACTTGCTTGTTGGTGAATGTTGCTAATTCTTCAAAGTGCCAGAGTTGATAAGAGTTTAGTAGGTGTTGACATCAATGACAAAAGCATACCAAAATACCAACACTTTATTCATTTTCTGACTCAATTTTCTTCTTTTTCCAGATTTTCTGTAGTTTGATTTTTATTTCTTCAATATCTCCCCTGGGTTGATCTCTGCAGTCTTTAGCCAAGTGTCCAACTTTATGACAATGAAAGCATGCCATTCCAGGATTTCTCCATGATCTTCAGTTGATCATTCCAAACCTTATCATGCAGTTGGCACTTATATGTCCATATCTTCCACAACATTCACACCATATTCTTGTATTGTAATCCCATGGTACTGCAGTATACTGTTGGTTAAGATCTGTGTGAGTTCGGTAGCTTCTAGTATTTGCTCGGTGTGAAGACCTCATATTGTTTTTCTGCTTAAACCAACACTTCTCGGTATTGTGACCATATCTATTGCAGTTTTTGCAAGACCCCTTGAATTTTGCCTTCTGAAAATTGCTAGCAGACTTTGTCCTACATTGTTTAGATGTGTGACCATACTTATTGCAATTGTAACAATAACCATTAGACCTAGTGACATTCGGTTGCTTACCTTTTCTGATTTGGCACATGTTGGCAGTATGTCCTTATTTTCCACAGTAGTTGCAGATAGGCTTCTTTCCTTTGATGTTCTCCTTGTTTCCAGCTTGCTTTGATGATTCCCCTCTCTCGGTGGTGTTGATTCCTTTCTCAGTAGAGTTTTTTCTTTTGTAACCGAGCCCTACATCTTTGTTGGGTCTTCTTATATTTAGTTGCTCATCCAACATCCTTGATGCTTCATAACTTTTCTTCAGTGTCTCTTTTGATTTCTTCTCTGCTTCAAGTTCATTGGTCAATCTTGATAATTCAAGTTTCAATGCTTGATTCTCATTTTCTTTTAGATTTGCTTCATGATGTGCATAACCCAGTTGATCAGAAAGATTATGTTGAATTCCAGTCATTCTTGTGATTTCATCATTCTTTTCAAACATCAATGCTTCTAGCTGTTGTTTTTCCCTTTCCATGTCTCTTATGTTATCCTTAGTTGTTCTTAATGCATCAAAATTTTCAGTCATTTGTCTGCTGAAATGTTCATGTTCTCTTTTCATTGCTTTCAGTTGTTCAGTCAGTGCTTTGTTCTTTTCTTTCAGTTCTCCAATCATTTCTCCAGTCTCTTCTGATATACTGTTCTCAGATGATGTCTCAATTTGTTCCACCAACTCTTGTGAGTCCTGTAAATCATCAGACAACCTTCTTCTGACTTTCAGTGATCTTTGCATTTGTCTCTGCATATCTGCAATCACTTGGTTGGCATGATCCAATTCTTCTTGAAGATTCACAATTCTCCGAGATTGTTTGTAGCCTTCCATTGATAAGATCTTTCTCTTTAGGTTGTTAAACCCTTTTCCAAGATTGAAGCTCTGATACCAATTGTTAGGTCCAACTAGGAAAGCTAATGTATTGAGAGGGGAGGGGTGAATCAGTACTTCAAAACTTTTCTTTAGAAGCAATCTTACTGCTAAACATAAATTGTAAACTATTGATCTCATAATATAAAACTAACACATAATTATAGAAATAACATTCATACATATTTCACTCCATAACACAAATATTTTGGTTATGCAAAAAATCTTTGTTAGAGAGAAAAACTATGTTGGGGATGGCACCCACAACTTCACTACTGCAATAATAAAGGTTGCTCGGTTAGAGCTACATGTTTAGCTATTTCTGATAGCTTACCCTGTTAGGAGTATCAAGATCTTTAGATCTACCTTGGTAAAGGATTTCACAACACTTATACAAAATATTGCACCTAGTTAAAGGCTTTACAATTTATAGACTTTGTTAGAGTCTTTTACCCTGTTAAAGGTTTCTATTACAACTCAAATGATTCAATAAAATCTTTACAAATATCTGCAACTTTACATCTGAAATGTTATAGCAGATTCTATGTGCTCAATATGAAATTACCTTGCTCATAGCATACCTTGATAATTGATAAATCAACTCAATAAACCCTTCTATTTACTTTGTCCCTTAAACTATTCTCTGAAGACTTTCTTGGTGACCTCTAAATATCTCTATCACTCGTAGCAGTCACAACTCAATGTGTCCTCTTATGATTTTCCTTTTTAACTCTTCTATCACACATGTCTTTCATTTTGATTCTCAAATCACTCTGTATAAATAGATCTCTGGGACGGTGATCTGTTCATGCTTCGATCTTACAAACAAGATTCATCGAATGAATAATCATAGAAATTATTTCATTGGATAAACTTTCTCAAAATCATACAAAATATTGAAGTGCAATTTCCTATGTGATAACGGTTCCCTGTTCCTCGATTCTTGTAACACATTTCCACATATGTGTCCAGGTTCATTGAATCTGGTAACACGTTTCTACTTGGTTCAGATTACTCGGTATACCTTCTTTGCTACTTGGTAGACATAGAACGTTACTCGGTAGATAGCTTGGTGTATACTTAACTCTGTGATTCCTTTCTTATGTAACCGATTGCTTTAGTACTTACCGACTGAATATTTCGGTAGTATTAACCGACTAGAGTATATAGGATGACTTTGGATATAAAACTAATGAAAACTTAGTAAATAATAACATAAAGAGCTTGAGAATGATTGTAGAGCGAGAGAAGCCCTCTTGTGTGCACTTTCTGATCAGCTAATAATGGGATTAACTGACAAATCATCTGGAAAGGCTATATGGGATAAGTTGGAGACTCTTAATGAAGGTGACCCTACTGTGAAAATTGCAAAATTTGATGGTTATCGGGTGAGATATGAGAGCCTGAAGATGGAAGAAGATAAAAGGATTACTACATTCATGGAAAAGGTAAATGAGATTGTTATGAGAATTCAATGTTGTGGTGGAACTCTGAGTGAAGATGAAATTGTTTCTAAAGTTTTGAGAGCCCTACCACCAGCTTAAAAGATGAAGGCTACTTCTATTAATGAGTTGAGGACAATGGATAATATATCTGTCAACAGAGATACCTTGGTTGGGAAATTATCTACTTTTGAGCTTGAAGAATTTGGACCTTCTGGAGCTGTGAAGTCTGAACTTTCTTTTCATGTATCTACATAATCAACTGACAAGAAAGATTGGAAAGCTTTGTATGCAAAAGAATTGGATGATAAAGAGAGAAGATGAATAATTTGAGCAACTTGAAGCCCTATTTTCTAGAAGAGTACCTAAAGGACCGACGAGAAGTAAGTATGAAGGAAAAGCACCTTTTAAATGTTTTGCATGTAATATGATAGGTCATTTTGCATCTAGATGTCCCAAAAGGAATTCAAGATTTGAAGAAAGAGTTAGAAGATCTTTTAAGCCTAACCATAGATATCAAAACAAGTATAAGTTTAGGAAAAACATAGACAAATAATGCTACATAGAGGATGAGGAAGGCATTACTAATTCTGATGATGAATCAACATAAGACGCTACTAGTGGTTCTGACAATGGAAAGGAATGGGTGTTCCTGGCTATCAAGGAAGATGTTCCAGCACCGGAAGAGAAGACACTTTTTGCTAAAATTGAAGACAAGGATGAATGGGTAATTGATAGTGGTTATTCACATCATATGGTTGGAGATGAAGGGAAGTTTCTATCTTTGAAAGAGTTTGATGGTGTTCTAGTTAGATTTGGAGAATGACAAAGCATGTACGATCAAAGGAAAATGAACTATATCATTGAATGGTAAGAACAATACTGATAATGTTTACTATGTTGAAGGTTGAAGGCATAATATTTTGAGTGTAGGACAATTGGTGGATAAGGGATTTCAATTACAGTTCAAGAATGGAAAATGCAAAATCATTAACAAATTTGGCTTGGAGATTGCAACCGGTACACATACAGAAGGTAATATATTTCATTTGAATTTAGGTGAGAAGACATGTTTGATTGCACAAATTGATGAGAGTTGGCTATGGCATAAAAGGCCGTGTCATGTGAATATTGATTGTATATACACCTAAAAATGGTCTGAAGATAATTAATTAAATAAGCAATTATTTAATTAACCCCCCTTCCCAATTTAATTGAATTCATTAGCAATTTGATTAAATCCCTTTCATCTACTTATTAATAAATCTAAGGATTTATTTAATAGGTTCATCTCAATGGTTCCCTTTGATTAATTAATTCTAAATTAATTAATGTCTCCCCATATTAATCAATTCTTCTAATCCCTAATTAAGATTAACAAACTCAAGTTTGTTGAGATCAATTGCCATTTTTCAATTATTTGAATTTCTAAATTCAAATGAGCACATGGCTCCTAACTTTAACCACCTAACCTAACCATCCCCTAACTTAACCCATTCCACCTAATCCTGGGTCTGACTAACCCTATCCTATCTTGCACATTCTAACCTCCTTATCCTAACCTCCCATGGTGTGGATATTCTCTCCTTGAGACACATGGCACTTTTGCCACATGTCTCCTCTCTTGGACACTTGCCCTCTCATGAGCAAGGCTCCTTGACACTTGTCACCATAGAGATGACAAGTGTCCCTTCTTCCAACCTCTTCTCCAACTTCCTCAATCTTGGCCCTTGATATCTTCAGATCAGATTTGAATCGTCGATTCCTGCCACCTCAGCTTTGGCCTTGGAATTCCTATAAATATCTCCCATTTTGGAGCAATAAGGATCCCATCTCATATCAATTTAGGCATCATTACTATAGGCAATTTGCATTTCAATTATCTAGTAATTAGATTTTGGATTTATTATAGCATGTTAATCTAGTTTCTTAAATCATGCATTTCATATAATCCCCATAGTCAATCATGATCAAATAAGCTACTCAACTCTTGAGTTGTTATTTTGGAGGTCATTGCTCCACAGAGAGCCCATCAATCCAACACCTTCAAGGTCCTCAAGAATAGAGGAAAATGGGACATTTCAAGGAAGGCTTATGGTTTGTATTTCTAATCTAGTTTTCAATTAAGCTTTTCAATTATGTTTTTATTGTCTCATTATATGTGTATGCCTCCTATATACCACATTTTTAGCATCACAGATTGCATTGTGAAGATTAGTTTAACTAAGGTAGTTAGAGATATACCTAAGATTGTGAAGCCCTATAATCTGGTATGTAAAGAATGTCAAATGGGTAAACATGTTAGAACCTCTTTTAGGAGTATACAAGACAAATATAATGATGTTCTTGATCTTATTCATACTGATTTGTGTGGCCCTGCTAGAATCAAAAGTTTTAAAGGTGATAGATATTTCATGCTAATATTTGATGATTATTCTAGAATAATGTGGGTTACTTTTCTAAAGGAGAAATCCAAGGCATTTAAAAAGTTTAAAATCTTTAAGGATAAAGTGGAAACTGAGACATGATTGAAGATTAAATGTTTGAGGTCAAATCATGGTGGAGAATTCACATCTGGTCAGTTCAATAACTTTTGTGAGAAGCATGGTATAAGGAGACAATTTTCTGCTCCCTAGACACCTCAGCAGAATGGAGTTGTGGAAAGGAAAAACATAACTATCTTGGATGCAACTAGAACTATGATGGTGGAAGCTAATCTACCTCATGTCTACTAGAGAGAAGCTGTGAGCACAATCGTTTATACATTCAACAAAGCACGTATCAAAGGAGAAACTAGTAAGACACCTTATGAATTATGGTTTGGCAATACACTTACAGTTAAGTATTTCAAAATATTTGGTAGTAAATGTTATATTAGGAGAGATGATAATATTGGGAAATATGATCCTAGATGTGATGAAGGCATATTTATTGGTTATTATAATGAAAGCAAGGCATATAGATGTTATAATAAAAGATTGTAGAGAATTGTGGAGAGTGCTAATGTCAAAGTGGATGAGCTGAATAGAGGTCAAATCAGAGTCTATGAGAAGGAACCGATGGTGGAAATGATTATATCTAAACCGGTAACATCTTTACTGAGACAAAGTGTTGAGCCAGTTACTCTGACACTATCAAAAAATTCTACAGTAACTAAAGAACCGAGAAGAGGAACAAAGAGTGAGAAGACTCCTAGGTATGTGAGATTGAATCATTCAAAAGATCAGAGCATTGGGGATAAGAACAATGGAGTAATGACAAGAAGAAGACTGACAACTAATGAGGTATGTTTAATTTGTCAAGTTGAACCGGTATCAGTAATTGAGGCATGTAAAGATGAATATTGGTTGAAAGCTATGGAAGAAGAATTAGATCAAATTGAGAAGAATAACACATGGACTTTAGTTCCCCGGCCTAAAAATAAGAATGTTATTGGAATTAAATGGGTTTTTAGGAATAAATTGAATGAGGATGGTCAAGTTGTAAGGAATAAGGCTAGATTGGTTTGTAAAAGATATTCTCAGAAGGAAGGAATTGATTATGGTGAGAATTTTGCACCGGTGACTAGGATTGAAGCTGTGAGATTGTTTCTTGCTTATGCTGCACTTAAGAACTACAAGGTTTACCAGATGGATGTTAAGTGTGCATTTTTGAATGGGGATCTTAATGAGGAAGTTTATATTGAGCAACCTGATGGTTTTTCACTATAAAATGATATAAACATGGTTTGCAGGTTAAGAAAAGCTTTATATGGATTGGAACATGCACCCAGAGCTTGATATGCAAGGTTGGATAAATATCTTTTGAAGCTTGGTTTTACTAAGGGTAATACTGACAGTAATTTATATTATAAGATCACTGATGATGATATACTGATTATTGAAGTATTTGTTGATGACATTATTTTTGGAGGTGAAGATAAGTTGTGCAAGGAATTTGCTAACAATATGAAGAATGAATTTGAGATGTCTATGATTGGGGAAATGAAATTTTTCTTAGGTTTGTAGATTACTCAGATTGACAAAGGTATTTTTATCTATCAAACTAAGTATGCTAGGGAACTGTTGAAGAAATTTGGTATGGGAGATTCTAAACGGGTAAGTACTCCTATGGTTACAAGTGAGAAATTGATAAGAAAAGATGTTTCTACACCAGTAAATCCTACAAGATACAAATCTATGATTGGAGGTCTCCTTTATTTGACTCAGACTAGGCCTGATATAATGGACGTTGTTTGTATTGTATCAAGATTTCAGAGTGATCCTAGATAAAATCATGAGAATGCGATGAAAAGGATTTTAGATACTTACAAGGTACATCAGAATATGGTTTGTGGTACCCTAAGGATGATGATTTTACTTTATGTTCATATACAGATGTTGATTGGGTTGGAGATATTGATGACTGGAAAAGTACTTTGGGTGGATCTTTCTTTCTTGGAAAGAAGGTTTCATGGATCAACAAGAAACAATCATGTACTTCTTTATCTATTGCTGAAGCTGAGTATGTTATTGTTGTTACTAACTATACATAGGTATTATGGATGAAGAAAATGTTGAATAATATCAAAGTGCATTGCACTGGATTGGTAGTTATTCACTATGATAAATCTGCTACCATTGATATATCAAAGAATCTGGTATTTCATTCTAAGACAAAGCACATATCTATCAAGTATACCTTTTTGAAGGAGAAGGTGGAAGCAAATGAAGTTAGAATAGTTTATGTGAACACTAAAGAGCAGATTGCAGATATCTTCACTAAACCTTTGCCTAAGGAATCATTTGAGTACTTCAGAGACAGATTGGGAGTTTTTGCCCCTTCGGTAGAGACTTGACTGATGTAGTTTGGCATCAGTTTGGTATGTATTATCAGAGATATTTTTCATTCCGACACTGATATGGGGATGCTACTGCTTAGGGGGAGTATTTATCTTTATGATTCAGTGGTTTATGTTTTTGCTTTGATATTTATATCAGATTTTTGGCATTGATGTCAAAGGGGGAGAGATATTGATATGAAAAAGAAAAACTAAGGAGTTGTATACATTAGGAGGAGAGATATATGTGTAATTCAGAGCTTTACAAAGATATCATTCATAGGGGGAGTTCAGTCTTTGTTGCAGAACTTCATTGCTATATCTTTGAGTGGGAGATTGTTGGTCATCTTCCATTGGGGGAGACTTGTTTGGCATTTCTTGGAGCTTAGATATTTTTCACATCTAGTGTTATCATCAATGCCAAAGGGGGAGATTGTTGGCCATTTGGAGGAATTGATTATGTGTTACATTGATATTTTGTCATTTATGTCAACATTAGCTATTTTGGATGCTTTACCTGCACCCTTCTGGTCTTGGTAGGTTGAGTAGTTTCTGGTTGGTTTGGATCCGGCATGATCCAGTATGCTCCGATATGGTTTGGTTATGGAATTGTCTTATTCAAGATACTCATGTTCATATTCAGTCAGTTGGTTTTGGTCTGGTGATTAGATGCTATCTCGTTTGCTTAGAAGCTTGGCTTGTGGTTTCGGTGAGGGTTTTATCGACAGAGCTTTTGATGAAGATCTTTGATGATATGCATAAGTGGTGTTGGTACAGCCTCTGGTGGAGATTCAGAATACTGATGGTTATCATGTTCGAGACTTGGTGGATGGAGATCATTTCTTTAGCATGTGGACCTATATTGGGTCCTGGTGTTATCTAGGTTATGGACTGGCTTAATGTAACGTGTGGATTGGACCTTTTGATGTGTTTCTGAGATGTCTTATGTGTTGGATATTATTGGTTGGTCTAAGGCTGACATGTTTTGTAATTATGTAATTGGTTTATTATCTGGTGGCCGACTTGATTATTTATGGTCGAGGGTTTGTATATATATGATGTAAGATCTCATTGTAGATCATATATGGGTTATGGGATTATCTATGCGAATAATGTATTATCATTTAGGAAAAGGATTTGGTAGATCATTGGAGATCGAGTTGGGTTTATGTAAGAGGATTTAGTCCTTTGGTATTGAGCTTAACCAAAACTATACTAAGGCATAGGAGATGCTATATTTGCAGTTTATTCATTCTTCCGGATTGTAGTATGGATTTCTATGTAGTCAATGAGAATCCTTTTTTGATGAGCAGTGCGCTCTAGGTTGTTGGCATTCCTGCAAGTGCAAGCACCTCAATTGTAATTCACATACTTATTGCAGAAGTATTATCTGATTGTGGTTAGGCTTCCCACCATGGTTTTTCCCTTTACCGGGTTTTCTACGTATAAATCTTGGTGTCATATGGATGGTATTTATTCTCTGATTATTGTTTATGCTTAACTGGTTTAACTGCTATTCCAGTATTTGGTTTAAGCATTCCAGTATTAATGTTTTGGGTTCTGGTATTAAAGTTTTAATTGCTAAATGTTCTGGTAATCTGTGACAATCGATTCAGCCCCCCCTCTCAGTTGTCTTCCGGTCATTTGAACTATCTAACAATAAAATCAACTAGTTTTTTGGGGTTAGCTCTAAAATCATCATAGCTTTCATCCCTGAAAATTTCCAAAAAAGTTGGGCAGACCAAGTGCACTTTCAACTTGGTCCTCGACTTTTTTCCCAAAATTTTGGGAGGTTGTTATGACTATATTTAATTGCTTAAATCCAAAAAATTGGCTGATTTTGTCGAATTTTGATCCCTCTAAAATAAAAACTACTTCACAAATTCAACATCACAACTTTCAAGAAAATATTTAAAAATTAAGTGGTTAATTGTAATCTACCCTGAATTTAATTTTGTCAATTTTAATTTTAAAGTCAAGTGGTATCCCATTGGCCCTAATTTTAAAATTTCAATTTCTTTTTATTCACCATAAAAAATATTTTGGAAATTGTGTCATTTCTTCTTTCAACAAAGCTCAAATTCTATAATCATCATTTGTGCATTATTCAATTTTGCAAACATTGTTCCCCAAATTCAAAACTTGAATTCAAATTTTCCCTCTAAAACATGAGTTTTACCACTATTAGTCCTACCTCTAATATCCTTGTTATATGAAGCATTAGAATTAAGGCTTCCCAAGGTTTAATTCCTAGAGAGATGGAGCCTAATTTGGGTGACTTCTTCAATGAGGATAATGCTAATTCTTCTCATCCTAATAACATCCCTATCTACCAAATTGATGATTCTAATGATGAAGAAGAAGCTTTGACTAGAGTTTCCATAGATCAAATTTCAAAATTAGACAATCAATTTGAAAACTTTCAACAATGGATGTCCCAAGAATATCCTAATAGTGAAGCTCTTTCATTAATTGAAGGTCTAAAACGCATGATTTAAAGTGATAAGAATGTCATTGATATATTGTGTGGCATTGCCCATATTGTTGATTCTAATGTCATACCTATAAAGAGTTGTGCTGAGAACTTAGTTATTCACAACCTCCTACACAAATCAATCATTCTATTCCTTTGCCCACTTCTAGCATTCCTACTTTCACTTCAAAAATCATGACTACATCAACTCAAAATGTTATAGCTACAACTATTAGTCATGGGGGAAATCCATCTTCTTCATTCAATCCTCCATCTTTATCTATGCCTCCAATAATTATTCCTCGTGTCTCCCAACCACTTAATGTGACACAAGGGGGTATTTCATCCAATCACTCTATCCCTCCTTTTAGTGTCTCATTTCCTACTCAATCATCGCCTATGCCTACTTACCATAGTGTTCCACCACCCTATTCTCAATCAATGCCTTCCTTCAATAACAACACACTACCTTCTCAATCAAACATGTTTAACATAAATTCTTCAACCAAAGCAACCATTAATAATCTTGCTCAAATTGTGTCATCATTACAATAACAAATCGCTTCTATGAGTCAATCCAAGTTTAGCGTGCCCACATTTGATGTTGCGAGCCCACTTTCTCTTGATATTGTTAGAGCTATCCCTCCTAAAAATGTTGAAGTCCCTCAATTGGAACTCTATAATGGAAAAGGTGATCCTTTAACACATGTTAGAATATTCCAAACTTTGTGTACTACCTTTGCTTACGATCAAAGATTGCTTGCCAACTTGTTTACTAGAACACTAAGAGATAAGGCTTTACAATGGTATTTCTCTTTTCCTTCCTATTCTATTATGTATTTTCAACAATTATCAAATGCTTTTATTCAACAATTTCAAAACAACATAGGTCCTAAAATCACATTGACTGCTTTAATGCATTGTAAGAAAGGTGTTAAAGAAAAAGTGATTGATTTCCTTGGTAGATATAAAAATTTGTATTCTCAAATTTCTTTTTCAGTTCCTGATAATGGTATTCAAAGAATTTTCATATCTAATTTGCAAAAAGACATTAGGGACAAACTTCTCCTTTTTGAGTTTACTTCCTTTATGTATTTGTGTGCAACACTTCACAATTATCAACTAACTATGAGTCAACTGGAGAAATCTACTCCTATGGCTCCGAGTGATAAGGGTGAGAGTGCTCAACAACCATTTGTGAAGTTCAAACCGAATAAAGGCTTCATCAAATTAAATGACACCATCAACAACAATAATGTGAATGCTACAACAGGTGTGCCTCCTATTTCTAAAATTTTCAGAAGAGAAAGACAATTTACTCCTTTGATCGAATATTTACATAGCATTATGTCTCAGTTATTACAAAGAAATGTTATCAAACTTTCTCCAATAAAACTAGTTGAGCCTTCTCAGACAACCTCACCTTGCTTTGATAATAATTATTTTTGTCAATTTCATCGTCAACCTGGTCATGATACTGAGAAATGTTTTGCATTATAAAGTAAAATTCAAGACCTGATTGATAATAATACTATATTTGTGGGAGGTGTGAATGATAAGGGAAACAAATCAGTAGCTCCTCCTAATCAAAATCTTAAGATTTTTACCAATCCTTTACCCTCTCATACCTCTAACATGATTGAGACTAGACATACCTCTTTCTGTCCTTCTGATTTTACTACCATGATTCCAAATTTGGTGAATATGGTAGAGAAACAAGAAACACCTATGGATTCATGTATCACATTTAACCCTAGTGAGACCATTAGAGCACCTGATAGCCCTTCATATAGAGTTACAAAAATCCAAGACAAACCTTATCGTGGTGTGCTTATCGATCCCTCTTGCATGGTTAATGTCATCACCAAGGAGCATCTTTTCACTTTACATTTGCATAAAACAATCTATGATGATACTAATGTCATTGTCATTAAGTTATTTGATGAATTTTCTTGTCCTACTACTGGTTCTATCACACTCCCTATTGAGGTTCACACTAAATCTATAGATAGCAACTTTTTTGTCATTCCTTCATCTGAACAATTTCGTATGAAGTTAGGTTACCCTTGGCTATCTTCCATGAAGGCTATTGCCTCTCCAATCCATAAGTGTTTGAAATTTCCCCATAATGGACAAATCATAACTGTTAACCATAGCTTATTTAGACCAACCGAAAGAAGCCCAGGTGTTCCTATTGATTACTTTTGGCCTCAACAATTTCAATCTCTTCCGTCGAGAATTGATGCACTCTTTCAATCTTATCAAAAATGGGAAAAAGATATGATCTTATCATTAATCCAACCTAGAACTCCAACACTTGATATTCCCACTATTCTAGAAGATGAAGTTATACCCCTAATGGATAGAACTAATCTTCCTCCTAAGGAAGATTCCCAACCTATTCCTATGGATGAAACTATGCCTTCTCCTAAGAAGAACACTGATATCCCTCATAAGGTTAGACCTGTACCTCCTCCTCATGATGGACTTGATCTCCTTCCCACACTGAACAATCCTCCTTTATATGGTGCAGTTCCGCCTCCTTTCTCTTATAGAGAGAAGAGATCTGCCTCTCCTCTTGTTCAACCTAAGAGACCTCAACCTAAATCTCCAATTACCAAAGATGATAATATTTCTCCTTCAACAAATATTCCTCCTTAAATAAATATTCCTCCTTCTTCTCAGCCTTCTGCTAAGACTCGATGAAATCGTTGTGCAAGAGATCCCTGACAAAAATGTCGTGCTATAGCTCATGAAGTTGTTTCTCAAACTATTCAATCTCCCAAAACACCAACAGTTGGCATGATTCCCTTTTCTCCTAAGCAAGATGTTGAGCCTAAATCTCCAAATCACAAGTTATAAAAAACACGTGATGGTTTTACTTCTATTCATGTTAGAGATCCTCTTTCTATAAATCTTGATGAAGAAATAGATGAAAATGTTATTCATGATGGCAATACAACGCCTAGTGCTTCTGACAGTGAACATGAATATGTCGATGTTGACAAACATTTATCTACAAAATTTTCAAAATCCTTGATCCTAGCTCCTAGAATTGAAAAAAGTGACTCAACACATCAGAATAGTCCTTGTTTGGATCTTGTGATAGATCCATCTGCTATGCTTGATGTCGCTCCTCTGGTGTGTTTCCCACCTTCCCGAAATAGTGATCAGCAAGACCGAGAGGTGGATTTCATGCTAGACTAGCTGCATTAGCACCGTAGATCCTCTACCTCTCTCTCTTTTCTTGCTCTTTTGTGACCATTATTCTATATGTATCCCTGTTCTTCTATTTTCCCTAATAATGTCTACTTGAGGATGATGCAAAGCATTGAGATCTCTTTTGGTCTCTTTCATGTTGACTCAAAAGACACCTATGTTCTCTTTCTTCCAAGGTAGTTTCATTTCTTCGGGAAATGACAACTATTGTATGCATATATACATGATATACATGAGTTATCATACAACATACTGGCCCCGAGGAAAGTGAAACTACCTCGTTCTTTATGTTTTGTGTGCATTATCCTTGGGTTTATTCCTTGATTGGGGGCTAAATCCTTGCGATAACGCGATCCCTCTCTATCTCTCTCTCTTGGGTGTATCCTACCTTAAAGCAATCGCTTCCGATAAGGTGTGCACAATTACTTTAACGTGGGGGCATACACTCCGCTCATATTTTCCTTCTTGATACTTAAAGTTACTTAGTGAACTTGACCTTACTTTGTAATTTTTCGGTATCTTTTCTTTTTCATGACTCATAGTGAGGGGAACCTTACTACTTGCAGTCATGGTTCCTCCCTTTTGATCTTCCCTTTTACTTTGCCAATCAAAATAGTAAGATCCTTAGTCCATTGGGAGCTTGGTGTATCTTGCCTCCTAGGCATGGTGAAACTCTTTCAATCTTGTTTCCTTCTACTTTACCAGTAGTATTGGCGTGCACTTATACTCCCGCTAAAGTGGGGGCTAAATGTAGCCTCATAAAATTGCGACCTTGCAATTTTCAACCGCATTTGGGTCTTCACATTGGCAAAATGAATCCCTAATCCTGATTGGAGACCCGAGACATGCTCATACCTCCCCAAAAATGCACTTCCTCACATCCTACACTTCCTATTCCCACTTCCTATCCTAGATTAGGACAGGACAGGGGCGTGGTGCCCCTATCCTTGCCCTATTTTGGGTCCCCTTTGCATTAATAATGTATTGGGTTTGTCAAATAAGAAGTGGGAAAAGTTTCCCTATGTCGGCCTAAGATGAAAAATCAGTCAAATAAACCTAATTGACGAATATATAAGACACATTTTCCCCTCTTATTTGCATAAGTCAATAAGGCATACATAAGTTCAACAAGCTGAAATTCCGATCCTAAGCGAAATTGCATTCAAGCATTCAAGAAACCTTTCAAGTGTTGAGCATCTCAAGTTTCCTTTCAAGGCTAGGTGTTGCATTCAAGTCAATTATTCAACCATTGAAGAGGAGATCCCTATCAACATTCAAAGCATTCAAATTCACATATCCTTTCAAACAACTCTATCAACATTTCAATTGCATCCTCTCTTGATGTGAATTCTACTTTAGTCATTTACTTTCATTTACTTACAAGTACTTTTTATCATTTGCTTAATTCCAAAACCAGGGTTTGGCCTGAAGGCAAACCCCCAATCCTAACAACATTTCCTCTCTTTTTCTATGTGTAGGTTGCAGGTATGCAACTATATTTGCAGGTTTAGGCTTCATTTTCAGAGACAAGAAAACCCTTTTTGATGCGCAGATTTTTCGGAGGACCAAGTACACTTTCAACTTGGTCCTGACAACTTTCGCTCAAATTTATAGGGGAGCTTCGTCTTGACATTTTACTGCTAATTCCAGGTGCACAACTTCATCCCGCATTTATATCTCAAGTTATAATCATTTCTTTGCCATCTTTACACTTAGTCTCAAATTGCTTATTTCAACCAGTCCATTCTAAAAGAGGGACCTTACTTTAATTTTCAAATTCATTTTCAATTCACTTAGCATTCAATCTCTTTCCATTAATACTGGATGTAGTGAATTCAACCCCCTCTTTTAATGTAACGTGTGTGAGAGTTTGAAGAGGATCTTTTGTGAAACTTTCACTCCTTTCTTGAGGAGGGTAAAGATTTCCATTTGATCTCCTCATCACCCATTTTTCACCATTATAGATAGATACAAGTAGTGAGGTAAGGAGAGAGAGATAGAAAGAAAGGTATGGAGAGAGAGTGAGGTGAGATAAAGAGAATTATGGAAGGAAAGAGGTAGAGAGTGAGATGAGATAATAGTAGAGAGGAATGGAAGGTAGGTAGAGAGAGATGGAAGATAAAGAGAGTTATAGGGTAAATAGATGGATAGATAGAGAGAGGAGATAAAGAGAGAAAGGGATATGGGAGACAAATTGTAGAGACATATGGATAGGTAGAGAGGGGAAGAGATGGAATGAGGGAGGTAGGTAGGTTTAAAGAGAGAGGGTAGGAGAAATATGTATATAGAGAAATAGATATAGGTAGGGAAGGAGGGAGAGGTATGAATACAGAGAGAGAGACGAGAGATAGATATAAGTAGATATAGAAGGGGAGAGAGAGGGGGAAGGAGGAAAGGAGGGAAGAAGAGGTATGTATAAAAATAGAGATAGGGAGGGAGTGGAGAGGATGTATGGAGAGAAAGGGAGAGGGAGAGAGAGAAAGAGAGAGAGAGTAGAGAGTAAAGGGGGAGAGAGACAAAGAGGTAGAAAGATAAGTCTAGATCTTGGGGGAGAGAGAAGAGAGTGAGATATAGAGAGAGGTAGGGAGATAGGGAGAGTGAGAGGGATCGAGTGATAGGGAAAGATATAGGTGTAAAACTTGGGGGAGACAAAGAGTGAGATAAAGAGAAATAGAGAGGGTAGGAGGGAGGGAGTGAGATATAGGGAGATTTATGTAGATAAATAGAGATAAGGAGGAAGGTAGAGGTATGTAGAGAGAGAGAGGGGAAATAAAGATAAGTAGAGAGGGGAAAGGCGAGAGATAGATAAGTGGAGAGGGAGCATGCGAGGGAAATATGAATAGAAAGGGAGGGAGAGGAGGATAGGTATGCAGATAAATGGAGGTACGTAGGGAGTGAGGGGAGATATGTAGGGAGAGGGAGAGATGAGATAGAGATAGGTTGATAAAGAGAAGGATAGAGAGTGGTGGATAGGGGGAGAGAGAGGTGAGATAGAGATGAGAGAATGTGTGTGAGGTAGGTAGAGAAGAGAGTGGAGATAGAGAGTAGAGTGAAGGGTGAGAGAGATAGGTTTAAATCTTTGGGAGAGAGGAGATAGTGAGATAGAGAGATGGGGAGACGAAGAGTGATAGGGAGAGAGATAGGTATAGAGATCAAGGGAGACAAAGAGAGTGAAATAAAGATAGAGAGTGTGATGATAGGAGCTTGGTGATTAATGAAATTTGATTGTATGATAAATTATAAGATCTAGAGCTTGGGGAGAGAGGAGAGAATGAGATAGAGAGAGGTAGAGAGGGGAAGAAGGAGAGTGATGGTTAATAGATAGGTATACAACTTGGGTGAGACAAATAGCATGCGTTAGAGAGATAGAAAGAGAACGTTGATAGGAGCCTACTGATTACAAAAAGTTGACTGTCTAAAAATTATAAGGTCTCCTAAAATCTAGAATCTGCATTATGAGTCAAAGAAATCTGAAACCATTTTCAAACATCCTACCAATATATACATAAAATATGACTTAAAGTATAACAAAGATATAAAATAGGGAAAATATAACTTCTACATGTATATCCTAATGAAAAACTAAGGGGGGGACAAAGTAATTGACGTTCAATAACCTGAGCAAGAGCATATTTTTTTTGTAGCTTAGTGTCAGCAAAACATGCCCATGCTTTGTTTGTTTAGCATAACATGTATGTGTTTTGTCTTGTACTTAGCTTTGGATAACAAGCCTAAGGCTTGAGAGCTTCATTTCCCTCCTTTTGGTGTGATTTTTTCCTTCCATTCTCATTTTTTAACTTGCTTGTCATCAGGTTTACACATTATGAATTAAGTCTTGGTAAAATTATTACACTAATTTACATCGTTTGACCTCTCTAACCATATGAATTTTTAAATATTTGACCTATTTATTTTTAATTTCTTTTACCAGTGTGCCATTTTTTTAATAAATTTTGACCTACTTGTCCAAATTTGAAATATAATATTGTTCTACATTTCATTCTTCACACATTAAAAAAAATTACTTTATTTATTATTTTGGTACAAGTTATGCGACTGACACACTCAATGATCTAATTTTTAGGATGCATCCACTTTGAAAAATCATAAAAACAAAAAATTACAAAAAAATACACAAATTTTAGTACTCACTCTTAACTACATTTATACCAAAGGGGAATCAAAATACTAGATGCAACTATAAATTTTTTCACCTGCACACCAAACACTATGTTATGTGTGTGTGTGAAAAGTGGACCTATATCTGTATGCACAACACTTCAATTAAGTCATTACATGTATGGTTAGACAAATATAAACATGAATAATAAAACCATAACAAATCGACCCATTGCCTTCTAAAAGATGCGAGTATAAGATTGCTCTCAGATTTGTATAAGCAATCCAATGACTAGACAACACCAAGACGAATGATTTAATCTATATGAGCACGATATTAATGCTAGATGGATGGAAGATTAATCTAACAAGATTTAAGCAATAAATGAGATAAATGATCTAAATATGTATGAAATAACTAATATGTGAATATCTAAATGCACAAATATTATTGAACCTAGAGCAAAACCAACATGATAACAATACATTTTCCAGGATCTTTGAATGAGAGATGAAGGCCTGAATTTATAGAAAATTCAGAAAGAAACCAAAGGCTGAGATCAAATGATGATGAGCGGTCAAGATTTTCCAAGAGGAAGCACAATCCAGGTGAATTGATGTGATTGGATGCTTTTCTCAGTTTTAAAGGAAATTGAACTAAAATTAAGATAAAATAAAAAAAACTGATTTATTCTCTATTTCATTCAATTTTAATATTTAATTGTTTTAATTGCTTTCTCTGAGATTATTTATCAAATTTTAATTTGTTTTTCAAGATTATCTCCAATTTATTTCTTTTCTCAATTTTTAATTCTTTCTTGGTCAATTAATTCCTTTTTTGACTTATTTCCTTTTTTGAAGATTTATGCTCATAATTTCCAATTCCTCTTTCTTGATTTGTTTCCTTTTTTTGAAGATTTATAGCAAATTGATTTATTTAATTAAATATGCTAGGATATTTAATAAAATAAATAAGATAATTATTTTTAAATGATTTACTTGGAATGATCAATTAATTAAATAAATATTTAATTAATATTGAGTGATTAATTTGCCATGTGACATTTGATGATTTTAGAATTAATTGTGTGCTCAAGATTTACTTAATTGCCTTTGGTTAGGACCTTGGCGATGTTGTCGAGATTAGGGGCTCATGGTTTAGATGACCAATTTTAGAGTATTACATTTGCCCCTCTTTGAATTAATGTGCGAGCATCGTGTTGGTTCAAAGAAAATTTGATGTCTAGGAGATACCAGTTCTGAACTTGATTGATCATGAACTAGATGAAAGCGAGGTGTTTAGCTTGATTCGAAGCGACGAAGCTAAATGAAGTCTGATTAAAGCGATACTGTTCCAGAACTTGATTGAACTTAGGAACGATAGAAAATAAAAGATACCGAACTTGAACTTTATTGATCAAGAAGCGGATCTTACTGATCTAGAACTTGATTGAACTTAGATACAGCGAGTGATGATAAAAATTGATCTTGAACTTGATTGATCAAGATACGATGAAGACAAACTGTCCATTTTGATCCAAAGCGACGAATACTGAACACCTTCTTAGATTGAACGTGATCAAAGAAACTCTTTAAACCCTTGATTGAGTTTAAACGAATAATAAACTTGATGAAAAGCGATGAAACTGATTAACATTAAGAGATAGATTTAGATAAAAGACAAATATCAGCTTGATTTGAAGCGATGAAACTGATATGCCCCTAGCGATTGATTTGATTCAAATGATCGAGAGATCTCAACTTGATATAAAGCGATGAAGCTGAGATGCCCCTAGCGATGAGGTCTTATTTGATTTTCTTTAGTTGAAAAATATGTTCTGCTCGACTTTCGATGAAGATTCAAAAATTTTCTCAACATTTGAAGATGTGAGGTCATAAGGTCATGAGTATGCCCCCTCGGGAGCGAAATTGAAAGATAGCGAGGGTACATGATTATAGGCAATTTTGAGCTATGATAAGTTATATTGAGCACAAATTGATTCAGAGGATTTTTTTTGAAAATTTGGTTGATTGATAAGAAATTGAGCACAAAGTTGATCGTAAAGTTGATGTGTAGAATGAAATTGAAATTCAGAGAGAAATTGAGTGCAAAATGAAGAAGAGAATAAGCAGTTTGATGAAAAAGCGCTAAGTGGTCCAAACTTTGAAATTGACTAGCAAAATGATCTTGAATTTTGATTTTGATCCCAAAAATGGAATCAAGATGGTCAAATTAGTTAAGGGTACAATTTTCATGACCATTGGAGCAAGTTGAAAAATTAGGTTTTTGGCTATATATGGGACAAAAGTGTCATTTTCAATTCATTTTAACCCTCCAAAGTTTGAAAATTCAAAAAGCCTTCTGTGAAGAAAATGGTGGTCCCTACTCATCAGCATCGATTTGAGCACTTGAGACGTCATAATCGGCCCTGAAACTATGAGCCCACGGTAAGTGATCGATCTTAAGCCTCTTCATGTTTTTAATTTTGAAGTTTTTAATTTATTTTTCAAGTTTTTCGCATGTTTGGGGTCGGGTTTTACGTTTGATCATGCGAGACAGGATCTTGTCTCGTACTAGCAACTGGTAAATTTTCTTTTGTCATTTGGGGCCATTAGTTTTGTCATTCGGACCCTACCCTTGTGTCATATGACATGTCAGTAAAAAGACCATTTTGTCGTGCGAAGTCTTATAATTTGTCATTTGGGAATGTTTTATCGTACGATAGCCATTCCTGACTCGTATGAAATTCTGCCCTTCTGTGTTTTGTCATTTGGGAAACAATGAGCATTTTTGAAGGTCTAAACTTGAGAATTTGATTTTGCACTTGACTTAGTTGGATTTGCATGATGTTTTATTTCTCGTCTTGGCTTATTTGGAATGTTTTCTGACGTTTGTTGGGTTTTTTTGTAGGTTCGATTACCTCCTGTGCTCTTCAGATGTGTATATCCTCCCACCATGGCATTCGTACAACATTTATTTGAGGTTGAGTAGGCTCAGGTTGATTTATGTGGTTTGACCCATCTTTTGAGATTACCTGATATCTGTGTTAATCACGGTATGCTCAAAGCATTGGTTGAGCATTTTCACTCAGAGCATAACACATTTCATTTGCTAGTGGGGGAGTTGACTATCACTCCCGAGGATGTGTACAGGATCCTTCGTATCCCTTTTGCTGGGGATAAGGTGGATTATGATATCACACTGTTACCTAGATTACAGGTAGTTAGGCATGTATTCAGGGATCCTGACATTTTGACTCGTTCCATCAATTGGGATACATTGATGAGCAGATACAACGAGGAGTTTCTGCTGGCTTGTGTTCTAGCAGGTTTCATTGGTTGTTTTCTGATGCCAGATAAAGGGCAACAGGGTTTCCAGTGTGGATGGGGTTGGATGCTGGAGAGATTGGTTGAGACCCCTTAGAGACTGGGCTGGGGTTCTTGTATACTAGCCCACATGTATGGAGAGATGCACGAGATTGTGTACAGAGATGGTAGGAGCATGGCTATGAGTGTATATATCTTACAGGTTTGGGCTTGGGAGCACCTTCCTGTTTGTCGGCCAGTGGTAGATGATAGTAGAGAGCTTGGGCAGCCGATCATATACAAGTATGCCAGTTATATCACTCAGCCCCATCAGAGCCAAACAGATTTTTGGAGATGGCACCTTGATGACCTGATAGCCGTAGTATGGAGACCATACAGGGGCTTAGAGCCATGGGATGACTAGCGGTTGGTTCGCAGGGACGTTTTTGTTACGCATCCCCTCATCAGGAGATCATAGACTATTGTTGAGCGATTCACTGTTTCACGGGTGATGAGACAGTATGGCCAACCTCAGGGGATATCCCGGGAGTATACAACTTATGCGTGTTATACGGATGAGGAGAGATAGGGATGGTCTCCACGATTATCCTATGCCTTGGCGATAGTTGACTGGTCTCCAGTGACTTAGATGGAATTATTTGGATGATGTGGCCGATGCAGGGGTATTGCCCCAGTTCAGGGATTGGTTTCAGCAGCATCCATTCCCTCGATTCATAGATCCAGCAGAGCAGGCTCCTCATATTGAGGATGTTGAGGATGATGCCTCGCACCAGCACAGGGACAGGGACAGGGCCAGAGGTAGGGACAGGGATAGAGAGCTGAGGCTTTGAGGCGGATTGGTAGTGATCCTGGTGCTAGTAGTAGCAGGGTTCTAGCTGAGGGTGGATAGCAAAGGGGTGAGGGCGGATCCCTAGGGTGAGTAGGAATGAGATTGGGCGGGATTGAGGAGGAGCGAGCAGCTCCGAGACATGTCTGACAACGGAGGGATGAGCAGGGGGGTACTGGAGGTGGAGATGGGGGTGGAGAGCTTGCGAGAGAGTAGGGGATGGCTGCAAGGCAGTCGATGAGAGCACGTCTTGCAGAGTTGCAGTCACAATTGATAGTGGCTCAGACTCAGCTGGTGGAGCGAGATCGACATCTTGCCAAGGTGAAATCTGAGCATGATCGCCAGATCGCAGCACTGAGGGTAGAGATGAGAGCAGAGATAGAGCCCTTGCGACAGGAGGTCCTTCACCAAACTAGTAGGGCAACCTACTATGTTGCAACATATAGTGTTGCAGTTCCTATTTTGCAGCAAGTGATGCCCTACTCGCAGTATATGGCATGGTCAGAGGGAGCTTGAGCACCTCGATAGGATCCTGGTCATCAGGCTCCTCCTCCTCCACCAGGTGATAAGGGAGAGGGTGCCGGCTAGATTTTTCTTTTTGGTAGTTGGGATTATTATTTTTGGTAGACACACCCATTGTTTTTGTAGCCTATACAATTCTTGCTCTGATGGGAGCTTGTACATGTCATTGGACATTATTTTGTACTCTTAGACTGTTCCCTCAAAATAGACAAAGAAATGATATGGACCTCCTTGTAGCATTCAAATAAGCAGAGTCGAGGTATGTGAGGCGATTCCACCTTGATGTGAAGACTCTTATCACAGACACCCAACTACTTTAAATGTTTCCAGATCATTGGAATCATTCCTTCAAGCAGAAAACAAAGAAGATATTATGCCCCCAATCCTTGCTCCTCTTAGTCATGATAGACTTCCTTGAGTTACTCAGAGGGATAATAATCGAAAACCAATATAAAAGACAACACACAAAGAAAATTTCCATGCATAGCTCAAACTGATTAGTGATTGTTTTCCGTTATGTTGTTTTGCTTGTTTACTCAGTGATGAAACTCTTCAGTAGTCAAGAGACAGGTAGCTGACTCAGAGTGGACGACCAGGTTTCACTGACGTAAGGTTGACTTGGTTGATACCACTTTGGACATGTAATGTGCTCTGGCGATTAACCTAAGACTAGGACATTGATCAGTTTCAAGCCATGAGGGTTCCAACGAACCAGGATGTCACAAAAGTGACTGAAATATGTACAAGCGAAAGCAAAGATGCAGGAAAGTGCGAATGCCAACGTTGTGTTGATAGATGGAGTGCTTGAGTACAAGAGGCGCCTGTTTGCTAGGTTTTCACTTGCTTGGTAGAGATTCATTTTTTTTTTTTTTTTTTTTACCAAGGTGCCTGTTTACCAGGTTTTCACTAGGGCATTTTCTCTCTTTTTTTCCTCTCTCTCTTTTTTTTTTTTTTTTTTTGTTTTCCTTTTTTTTTGGATTTCTTCGAGACTTTTCTGATTTTTAGGATTTTTTCAAGACTTTTTCTAATTTTTAGGATTTTTTCAGGACTTTTTCTGATTTTTAGGATTTTTTTAGGACTTTTTAGCTGTATAGGCTGCTGGAGCAGAGAAAATTTAAGTGAAGAATTTCTTCAAATGGATGGTGTTGATCAGTTCGTGGAGTTGTTCGCCTTCCGATGCTGAGAGTTGATAGGCCCCAGAGCCAAAAGCTACAGTAACGATATAGGGACCCAGTCAGTTGGGTTCAAACTTCCCTTTGTTGTCTAGAAACTGTTGATTTTTAGGATTTTCTCTCAAAACTAGGTCACCAACCTGAAATTCTTGGTGTCGAACCTTCTTGTTATATCCTCTGGTCATTCGCTTTTGATATACTCTGAGATGATCAAACGCCACTTGCCAACGCTCATCCAACAATTTGAGCTCATGTAATCTACATATTCTATATTCTTCATCAGTAACAAGACCGTGCAAAGAAACTCTTAGAGATGGTATCTCCACCTCAATAGGTAATACTGCTTCAAACCCATACACCAGAGAAAAAGGTGTAGCCCTAGTAGGTGTTCTGATACTTGTTCTATAAGCCCACAGTGCAGGATTGAGCTACAGATGCTAATCCTTCCCTGATTTGTTCACTGTTCTGTGCAAGATAGTCAATAGGTTTTTGTTAGATGCCTCTACTTGTCCATTACCTTGAGGGTAATATACTGATGACCAGTGTTATTTTATTTTGAATTTCTCATAGAGTTCGTCTAGATCTTTGTTCTTGAACTTTCCTCCATTGTCAGTTATAATGGATGAAGGTATACCATACCTGCAAATGATATAATTAAGAATAAAGAGAGCTACTTGTTTGCCAGGTGTCTTGATGAGCAGAACCGCTTCTACCCACTTAGTGAAGTACTCAATGGCAGTGATAATAAATTTGTGTCCGTTAGATGATGCAGGATATATTTGGCCAATTAGATCAAACGCCCACTGTTGAAAGGGCCAGTGTGTCACAAAGGGTATGAGATCCCTTGCTAGAGCATGGATAAGGTGCCCATGTAGTTGGCACTTTTCACAGGTTTTAGAAAATTTAATAGCTTCTTTCTCCATGTCGAGCCAGTAGTAGCTAGCCCTTAGTAGTTTTTGTGCTAAAGTTAGACCGTTCGAATGGGATCCACAAACACCTTCATGAACCTCGGATAATATGCGTTGGGACTCCTCAGTTTCTAGACATCTAAGCAAAGTGTTATCTAAACCTCGCCTGAATAGGTCGTTAGAAATGATGACGTATCGTGACGCATTTTGGATTAGGTTCCTTTTTTCATTCCAAGAAAGATTAGCAGGGACAACTTGGTCACGCAGGTAAGAGTAAATGTGGCTATAACGAGATGAGTCATGTCCAATAATAGAACAAAATCATCTGGGACTCAAGAGAATCATAGGTAGGATAATGTAACTCTTCCACCAGGAATTGAAAGAAAAAATTAGACTCATGTAGTTGTGGTATAGATGCCAAAGTGGCCATTGCATCTGCTACTTTATTTGTTGTTCTAGGGATCTGCTGAAATGATACAAAGGTAAAGTATTTCTTGAGATCATCCACGATTCTCTTATAAGGCATCAGTTTCTCATCTTTTGTTTGATATAGAACATTGATTTGGTTGATAATGATTTGAGAATCTCCATAGATGTGTAATTCAACAATCTTCCACTTGATGGCCAGTTTGATCCCGTTTACCAGAGCTTCATATTCTGCAATGTTGTTTGTGCAAGGGAAAAGAATCTTGTAAGCTTTCGGAATTGAATATTTTTGAGGAGTAATAAAAAGTATTCCGACACCAGAACCATGTTGAGTGAAAGATCCATCAAAGAACATCTTCCATGATTGTTCAGTAAGGTGCATGATTGATTCATCCAGGAATTCTATATGCAGAGGTTGACTGTCTTCAAGTAGAGCATCAACAAGTTGATCTACAATAACCTATCCTTTGATGGATTTATGTTCCACATATTCAATATCAAATTCTGTAAGAACCATGACCCATTTGGCCAGTCTCCCTGTAAGTATTGATTTACTAATAATATATTTGAGTGGATCGATCTTAGCTACCAGCTTAATAGTGTGCCAACATATAGTGTCTTAGTTTTTGTGATGCAAAGACCAATGCCAAGCATGCTTTCTCTATTATAGTGTAGTTCATTTTATATGACACCAATGTTCTGCTGATGTAAAAGATAGCTTGTTCCTTTTTATTGTCATCTTGTTGTGCCAGAAGTGCCCCCAGTGAAATATTTGTAGCTAATATGTATAGGATCAATGGCTTACCTTGAATCGGTGGCATTAATATGGGTGGATTAGAAAGATATTCTTTAATTTATTGTAAATATTGTTCACAATCTCTATCCCAGTTGTATTGAACTCCTTTCCTTAATACCTTTGTGAAGGGTTGAGCTTTGTCTGTGAGTTGAGATATAAAATGCCTTATTGATTGAAGACGACCCTGTAAACTTCTCATTTGATTGATGTTCTTGGGCGGAGGCATTTCCATTATAGCTTGGACCTTTTCAGGGTCAACCTCAATTCCTTTTTTTGAAATTATGTAACCAAGCAATTTTCCTAATGTTACCCCAAATGCACACTTTTTAGGATTTAATCGGAGCTTGAATCTTTCCATTCTATCTAGTATGAGGCCTAGTTCTTGAATATGTATAGATCTCTTCATAGTCTTTACCAGGGTGTCATCAACATAATCTTCCATGTTTTTATGCATCATATCGTGTAAGATAGTGGTTACTGCTCTTTGGTAAGTTGCTTCTGCGTTCTTTAGACCAAACAACATAACATTCCAGCAGAAGGTTCCCCATGCACATGTGAAAGCTGCCTTTTCCTGATCTCCAGGTGCTATCTTGATCTGATTGAAACCAAAGAATCCATCCATTAATGAATACATCTCATATCCAACAATCATATCTACTATCATGTCAATGTTGGGCAATGGAAAATTGTCTTTCAGACATGCCTTGTTGAAATCCCTGAAGTTTGTGCAAACTCTAATGGATTTGTTTGTCTTTGATACAGGTACTATATTTGATATCCATTTTGCATAGTCTATAGCTCTAATAAATCTAGTTTTTAGCAATTTTCTAGTTCAGCTTTGACTAGCAATGCCACATGAGGATGCATCTTACAGAGTTTTTGGTTAACTGGTTTAACTCCTGGTGTAATAGAGAGATGATGCATGATGAGATCATGATCTAGTCCTGGCATATCCGAGTATGTCCATGCAAAGTTGATCTTCTTTTCTAAAAAAAGGTTGCTGAAATCTTTTAACTCTTCTGCTGATAGTGATTGAGCTAAATGAATGATATGTGGTGTCTCTGGACTCCCAATTTTCACTGGCTGAGTTGGCTCAATCAATATGGGAGATCTCTCTTGGAAGTGACTTGGCAGTATATCAAGTATCTCACCCTCAGGCGCCTCGGAGAGGATTTCACCTTTAGGTATGTCCTTTATTTTCTCTTTTTTAGATTCTAACACCGCCACAATGTGGTTTTCGCCATCAGATCTTTTATTTTTATTTTTCTTATTTTTGCGACTAAGATACTTGATATCTATTTCAGTCTTGTTTTCACTCTGTTCACTGGTGGAAGAGTACATGGGTTCAACTGCATTGAGATAGTAGGCTAATGTATAGTCATTGGCAAAAGTAGGTACATTCAAGGGTTGGTTATAAAGAGTATAATCAATCAGTTCAGGATGTGTTAAGGATAAGGTTGGAACAAGCTCAAGGAAGTTCACAGTACTATCATCATGGCTTCAGACTGACCAGTCGAGTTCCAGAAGACTACCTTGCGTATGTGTCTCAAGACCAGGAAGAGTTACGACATGATTATCAAAATTCATGTTAGTATTTACTGGACCTAACCCAACTGACCTACTTCTAGCGTCGTCACCTACTTCAGACTCGACTACATACTGCGGTGTGACAGTAACAGGGTGAGCGGATAACATCTCAACATTCATGACATAGTAGTCATAATGTGTTGTTGAATAATCGTTGTTATGAATAGAGCTCGTGTATGAGTTATCAGAGTCATAAGATGGTTTCAAGTGGCTTAGTAAAATTATATATAGTATCAAGACCCACATCTTTGATGCTGCAAGTTCCTTTGTGATTTGGCTCATGGATTTCTTGTACTTGACACACTTGCAGACATAACCTTGATGGTTATGTTAATCCCTGTCACCTGTTCCATTCAGCTTCCTCTGGACTGATGACTGGTTATGTTTCTATAGCTTCTAGTTCTTCTTTTGTAGTTCCATACCTTATTTGTCTTATCTCATTAGAAGGAGAGTTAGTGGGTGAAGAAATTGCTTGTGTCCTTTCTTCCTCCATCTGTCGTTCATAGTCTTCTTGTCTTTTTAGTCTGATTTCTTCCATTTCTTTTTGCATTTTTAGGCGTATCAGCTCTTGTACATCATCTGTGATATCACTGGATTCTTCAGGGGTTTCTATAGTAGATGTATCTGAGAGATGGTCAAGACCCCATTCATACTCATTTGAATCAGTCTTTGAAGTATCTACTTGTTGTCTGCCAGTATATGTGACTGGAATTTTTAGCAGTGCAAACAATTCCCTGATTCTGTATACTTTGTCTCTCATATCCTTTGGGACTTCTACTTCATGTGGTATTATAGCTGATATAACTGGAACTTGATTACCATTTGTTTCCTCTCTTTGGGTGGGCAATTCTTTTTGTTCACCGTCACACTCTTCCTGAGTTTGTTGAGTATTAATTTCTTGTGTTGTTAAAGGTGGTACCTTTTTCTTCTACTTACGTTGATGGTGGGGTGTGTGCTTCTGATCTGATGACTTTCTTGGATCATATCCCAATCCAGCTTTATCATTGGCAGACTTAGTTTGTAACTGAATAGGTTCAACAATACCTTTTTGACGTTTGCCTAGAGGACCAATACCTGAATATCCCATGCATTGAAGCATCTTATAGCTTGGACCATATTGTGTCAGAGAAATCTCACAATGTCGTATTTCTTTATTTGCACTATCTTCTTTGAAAAGTGACTTGAGAACATCATCCTCTTCTATTTCACTCACAAGAGAAGTAGAGGGTTGTATAAAGACACCATCGTAAATGACTTTTGGAGTTGAAATTTGTGGCTTCATAGTCTCTAATGGTTTTCCCGACTGTCTTGGTGATGGAGGAAGAGACATCGGTGAGAGTATAGGCTCTATTTTGTAGCCATCTATACCAGTGTTTGTGATTTTCAATTTCTTTTGTAAATCTTTCAGCAAAGATTCTGAACTTGCAGTTGTGGAGGCCGCTCTATTATGAGGAACAAAAGCATCAACACTCTACGTTAATGCATTGCAGGTATAACTTGTATCGGCAAGAATACTGACTTCAACTCCATTATAAGGAAACTTCAGGCATTGATGATACATAGATGGTACTGCTTTCATTTCATGAATCCATGGCCTGCCTAGTAAGATGTTGTATGAAAGATGAAGATCCAGGACTTGAAAAATGACATCTCTTTCTACGGGTCCTACCCTGGTCGGTAATCGCACTAGACCCTTGGAGGTTCTTTCTTCTTCATCATAAGCCTTGATTGTTATTTTCTTTGTTGGATCAATAACATTTACAGAAAATCCCAGCTGTGTCAGTAGATTGTATGTATAGATATTCAACCCAGCACCTCCATCTATCAAAACACGTTTAACTTGGTGTTTATGGATCATGGCTTCAATGTGTAATGGCTGGTTATGTGGGTGACTTAGTGAGTTATCATCTTCTTTAGAGAAAGTGAGATAATGAGGTGAGGTCAGGTGACCCACCATAGATTGAAACCGATCTATGTCTAAATCTTTAGGGACACTGGTGGTAAGTAAAGCCTTGTCCAGGACCTCTCTATGAGTAGAAGAGATCTTAAGTAGTTCCAAAATGGAGATTTGAGCATTGGTTCTCTTTAATTATTTGACAATACTATAACTAGGAGAAGACGATGAAGCTAGTTATTTTGATTTGGCCATGATTGTGTTTGTTTGTCTATTTGGTAGATTTGATGTTGTTTGTTCGACAGTTGAGGAACTAGATCCTGAGAGAGTAATCTTCCTTTGAGCGCGAGTTAGAGCATTAGCAACTCGTGTTTGATTTTGGTGATTCGGGACTATGATCACATTGCAATATTCAGGTTGAGCATATTCAATCATGTTGATCACATTATCATTGTTAATATAGGTATAATTGACTCTAGCTCCTCCCTTGGATTTTGAGGAATCTACTTGTTCATAAGTCGGTAAGGGATCTTTAAAGGCCTTATGATCAGCATTAGTCACGTGATTTCCAACAAAGATCTTGCCTGTGTCAATGAGATCTTGGATTTCATGTCGGAGTCTCATGCAGTTGTTTATGTTATGTCCCTTGTTCGATGATATTCACAGTATTCATTTTCTCTCCACCATTTGGGTCTAATTTCTGGGTCATATGGTCTAGAATTGTCTAGCAATGTTATCAGATTATTTTACAATAAGGTTTTAAAAGCCGATTCATATGATTCATCTATAGGAGTAAAATCACGCTTAGGTTTTGAGACCCAAGGCTTTTCTTTAAACCATTCTCTTGTTTTCTTTGGAGGATTTTCTGCCACAGTTTCAGCTGCCTTGAGTGCTTGCGTGCCACTGGCCAAGTTAAATATTGTGGATTTTGTTTTTTCCTGGACAGTATCCACTACTCCATCACTGACAACGTTTTTGTTGTTATCTTTGCCGTATTTCTAGTACTTTCTCTTTTCTTTAGAGTTAGAACCTTGCGATGTTTCTTTCCAAAGCGATATATCTCCCTTTTTTATAAGCACATCTTCCATTCTGAGGGCCTTATCCACCATTTTGTTGAATGAAGGGTGTACTTGCATCTGGACACTATACTTTAATTTAAGGATTAGGTTGTTGACAAAGATATCCATTTTCTCAAGATCTGGGATAGTCCGTGAATATCTAGAGAACATCTTTCTCCATCGTTGGAGAAAAGTGAGAAAGGGTTCTCCTGTCTTTTGTTTGGTATTGCAAAGCTCTATCATAGTCACAGGATGTCAAATGTTGTATGAGTATTGTTGTAAAAATAGTTGGATTAGTTCTTCAAATGTTTTTATTCCTTTGGATAGACTTGAGAACCATTCCATTGCTTGACCCCCTAAACTCCTTGGGAAAAGGCGCATGAGGTACATTTGATCGTGCATGAACTCCATACAGGCAACACAAAACTCTCTAACATGATCTTGAGGATCTGAGGTACCATCATATTTGTCAAATTTTGGGATCTCAGCTCGTGAAGGAAATGGAGACATGTAAAGGTTTTTGTCAAATGGGAATGGGCATATTGTGTCCAGAGAATATTGTTTTGGCTTTTTATCTTTGTCTTGCAATTTTGTGACTGCAGTTTGTAATGTTTGCATTTGTTTTCTTATTTTTCCCCATGGTGTCTCTTCCTCTTTAGCGATGAGGGCCTCCACATTATAACTAGTAGGGAGTTTGGCGCCTTGCTTTGCTAATTCTAGGAAATAGTCTGCTTTTTCCCTAGCCATGATGACCTTCATCATTTTTTGAAATTGTTTATCATTCTGACATTTATGTACTTCGGCTTCGGGAGGTTCAGAAGCTCAGATTCAGTTGATGAGGAATCACTGTCAGTGGCATGATTGCTAAAGTCGTCATGAGTGTCTCATTTACTAGCTTCTCTTTCTTGTCTTTCCCCAGACATGGTGGGAGATAGGGGCTGACCAAAGATTGGTATGTCATAAACTGGTATTTGTGACAAGGAGGGTTTATTGTAAAAGGGGTTTTCCACAAAGAATGGATTGTCTTTTGACAAAAAGGGTGTTTCTTTTTCTTTGTCTCTTTTGTTGCGAGAATTTCTGGTTTGAACAGGCATTTTATAGCCGACAGAACCGAGAGCCAAATGTTTTGCATAAGTCAAGATCAAATTGTAGCTAGTAGTTCGTTTAACGTAGTGATTGAGAGAAGTAAATAAGATTTGGTCTGGTTTCAGGAATGATCTATCCTATGTAAGACGTTATCTAAGTTGACTTAGGTTTGATAAGATATTTGTTTGAACTAGCTTAAAGATGATCGACAAAATTGTGCAATGCAATGGCAGAGGTATACTATCAAGGTTGTTTATGCTCCAGAGGATGATAACTAGTTTTAGGCTTGTTGTAAACTGTTTTAGATAGGTTTGACTGTTCTGGATTGGCAAAATCAGAGACCCGTACGACAAAATTTCTGAGACCGTACTACAGTATAACAGTTTAAGGATGACAACAGTTCAGTTTCGTATGAGTTGCTACCTAGTACCGTATGACAAATGGGTAGGTCCCAAATGACAATGGATTCAGTGCAATTTTGTTTCGTACGACATAGGATTTAGCTTAAACGACAGATTACTGGGTCTCATACGACAGAGGATTGAGCTTTAGACGATAAATTAGCAGACTAGTATGACATAGGATATGGTGCAGGACGACAAATGATCAGGCTCGTACGACTATTAACAAGATAGAGACAAGAATTCTAAGTTTTTCAATTGTTGAGTATGACCAATTCTAAGGTGGACTGATTTCTGACCAGGATATACTAGCTTTGACACAGATAGAGTTTATCACTAAGTTGCTGATTTGTTTTGATTTGTTTTCTCTAGTTTTAGTATTCCAATTTTAGCTTGAGGGATGAAAACACAGAAAACACACAGTATGAATAGTAACTCCAATCACAACACGCTACCCTATGGAAGTTGGCTTAGAGAAAAAAACCTTTGCTTGCTGACTTAGGTACACACCCAATAGCTAATCAGAATATGGCCGCTGAGTCTCACACAATGGATTCTCAATGCCGTATTAGCCGACTCCAAATGCTAATGGGGGCACGATATGACAAGTGTCTTGGGAGATTTACTATCTCTCTTGCACAAAGATTATCAACCTTTCAGAGGTGAATCGGGTAGCTTCTAATCTTATAGTTCTTAGTCAGGAATTCCATTTGAAATAACCCCTTGAAGTCACACAAGCATGATTGAGGCCTATAGCCCGACAAGGTACCGAAACAAGTTGTAGTCACGTAAACATGATTGAGACCGTGAGGCCCTACAAAATGCTCGATATGAGAGATCTCAGAGAGAAAACTCAAATAATCCCATCCTTTGAGACTTTAATCACCAGAGGCCTATTTATTATAGTGAGTTGGAATGCTCAGGTCCAACTGTACTCACTTGGGTCGTTCTCACAGGGTGATTACTTTTTTCCACTGTGACAGGCCCGCTAAAGGTACACAAATCTCAAAACTTAGAAAAAAGCTTCGAGGGTCTATATTTCTGATTGTCTGTAAAAGACAAGAGCATACTCTCCTACCTCTCAAATTTTTCCGAAAACACAAAAGATAGATTTGTTCATTAACCAGATAGCAAGTTAGGTGCCTAAAAAAAAAAAAAATTTAAAGAATACACGATGTTTGGTTGATTCTCTTTAGGCAACCTACAAAAACAATGCATCAGTAGTCATGTTGCTTTCATTCTTTGATAGGCATAGGTTTGATCAATGAATTCTTTGACAAGCGTTCTGTAAGAAACTGGTTAGGCTGTGAATATACTAGGCAGACATGAGACAATTCAGGGTCAGTGTTAGCGTAATCAAAATTTAATTCAAGAAAAACCTCAAAAAGTAAAACTTGCTTTTAATGGAACGACAATAAACTTTTATCATACGAGTCATAAATTAACACAGAACGACAGAGGATAACAGAAACAGTATGTCGTACGAGTCCATATTCTGATTCGTATGAAAATTTACATGATATAATATTATGTCATACGATAAACTACGAGCTTCAATATAATGTCGTACGATGCAGTGAAACTGCTCGTACGATATTTCGTAGAGACTATATGGACGAAACCTGCAGGATAAAAAGTGATTTTTGAGGCCAAAAAAGTAGTTTCCTGCCCCACGGTGGGCGCCAGAAATGTGTGTGTGAAAAGTGGACCTATATCTGTATGCACAACACTTCAATTAAGTCATTAAATGTATGGTTAGACAGATATAAACATGAATAATAAAACCATAACAAATCGACCCATTGTCTTCTAAAAGATGCGAATATAAGATTGCTCTCAGATTTGTATAAGCAATCCAGTGACTAGACAACACCAAGATGAATGATTTAATCTATATGAGCATGATATTAATGCTAGATGGATGCAAGATTAATCGAACAAGATTTAAGCAATAAATGAGATAAATGATCTAAATATGTATGAAATAACTAATATGTGAATATCTAAATGCACAAATATTATTGAACCTAGAGCAAAACCAACATGATAACAATATATTCTCTAGGATCTTTGAATGAGAGATGAAGGCCTGAATTTATAGAAAATCAGAAAAAAAACCAAAGGCTGAGATCAAATAATGATGAGCGGTCAAGATTTTCCAAGAGGAAGCACAATCTAGGTGAATTAATGTGATTGGATGCTTTTCTCAGTTTTAAAGGAAATTGAACTAAAATTAAGATAAAATCAGAAAAAACTGATTTATTCTCTATTTCATTCAATTTTAAAATTTAATTGTTTTAATTGCTTTCTCTGAGATTATTTATCAATTTTTAATTTGTTTTTCAAGATTATCTCCAATTGATTTCTTTTCTCAATTTTTAATTCTTTCTTGGTCAATTAATTCCTTTTTTGATTTATTTCCTTTTTTGAAGATTTATGCTCATAATTTCCAATTCCTCTTTCTTGATTTGTTTCCTTTTTTTGAAGATTTATGGCAAATTGATTTATTTAATTAAATATGCTAGGATATTTAATAAAATAAATAAGATAATTGTTTTTAAATGATTTACTTGGAATGATCAATTAATTAAATAAATATTTAATTAATATTGAGTGATTAATTTGCCATGTGATATTTGATGATTTTAGAATTAATTGTGTGCTCAAGATTTACTTAATTGCCTTTGGTTAGGATCTTGGTGATGTTGTCAAGATTAGGGGCTCATGGTTTAGATGACCAATTTTAGGGTATTACATTATGTTTTGCTAAAAAATAAAAAACAATTTTGTGTATGAGAAGGATTTGACCCTCTCAATCTTATCCATTTTTGAAAGAAAAATAGTAAAATTTAGAAACTAGAATCAGAGTACTATGATTCTTGATTTAGGGTATCTTTGAATTTTGAGTGCACAAGTCTCAAATTTTCCTCCAAGTTTAGGTTTAAATATTTAAAAAAAACAAAAAACTGGCCACTTATAATCCCCTTTTGACTAGCATCTTGGTGCACTTACTTGATAGAGATATTGTACAAGAAAGATGGAGAGAGAGAGAGAGAGAGAGAGTGGAAAAAGGAATGTGTGTGAGTGATATATATATATATATATATATATAAACAAACAAACAAATGACATGCTTCCCTAAACACAACTCCCCAAGGACACATGTTATCCTTAAATTATTAATATGAAATGAGTAATCAAAAGTTAGTTTTTGTCTCTCTCTTGCACTCGAGCACTCTAAACTTGTAATTTAAGTTTTAAGTTGTAGTTTAATTTATTATATGAATTAAACTAAATATTCAAATATAGTTATTCTATAATAAATAATTTTAATAAGAAAAAATTATAAACTAAATTAATTCTAATATCTTTCAATTATTATTTATAGTTTCTTAAGAATACATAAATAATTAAAATAATTTTTTTACTTAATGAATATTAATCCTTAAGGGAAGAAGATAGCTTAATTAAAGATAGATTTTCAATTAAAAAAAAATTAGTCTCAATAATTAAAATTTTAATAAGACAAATAAATTTTAAATTATATTTTGTAATTTCATAAAAGACATAAATAATTAAAATAAATTTTAAACTTAAAAAAATATAGAAGAAGAAGAATAATTAGAATAAAGATATTTCTTTCTTATTTAATAATATTTTCTTTTTCTTTTTGAAACTTTAAAAAAACAAGATACAATATCTTAATAAAAGAAGATAATATCAAAATATATTCTTATAAAAGAAGACAATTAAAGATAGATTTTTCTTTTATGCACTTTATTTTTTCAATTAATAATATTAAAATACGTGTTTTTAAAATTTAGTCATTTTTTTAAGTTAATATAAATGTAAGCATATGGTTGAGATTAATTATATCATCATGCAACCTTCTCCTTAATTCTCAATCATTGATTTCAAAAAGTAGGTTGCCCATTTCATACAGGGAATGGCTTCGACATAATAATAAAATATTTAATTATATAATAATAATAATAATAATAATAATAATAATAATAATAATAATAATAATACATCCTGAGTTGGCATACTGGTGGAGAACTTGTGCTCTTGAAAGAGAGGTCACAAGTTCAAAATCCCACAAGGGGTAGGGTATGTACACCTTATCGGCTTCGGTCCATTATCGATCAAACAAATAATAATAATAATAATTTTGATTCATAATAGGCATTTCTTATTAATTGATAAAAGCAAGTACATCATTACATGACCTTAAACAAGGGTTGCTACAACATAGACAACTAAAGGCTTCGCTATCAACATATTCTTCTAAAATTTCCATTTTAAATTACAACTATCACTAAATAGTTGTATTCTCAATAAGCCCCTTCTGTAAGAGATATCCATCCTAACCACTATTATCCCTTTTCATGACAAATCTTAACAACATCTGATGCTTACCCAAAGGGAATTTCTTCCTTTTTACCTCTATCTACCCATGCTTTGTCTAGAAGAGACTAGAGTGTTTTGGTCTACTTCTTCTAGGCAACCCTTCATTCATATGGTTGGGGTTCCAAGGTAGGGTTGGTGGGAACTAGAGCATGGAGATCAACTTCTCATTCCTTCACCCATATATGGTTCTTCTTGATAGCTAGGAATCGGGGCATGGAACTAAAGGCACAGAGTTCTCGGGATTGGAGATGGGGCATCAGACCAAAGGCCAACATCTAGGGTTGAGGCTTCAGATCATAGGGGGCTCTTCTTCCCCCCAACTTTTGATCTATCTTGAACTAGCTAAGCAACTACCTTGAAACTGTGTCCTTCTGATATTGGAGAGCCACTACATTCATGTGGGTCTCATTACATGTTTCGTATGTTGAATGATGGTATACTGTTTTATATAGTTATTTGTATGTTCGACATGCTAGGGAGAAGCATATATGAAATCCAGATATTAGTCTATCAAAATAAAAGTCAAAATAAATTAACCAATCAAAACAAGAGTTATAATATATTAATCAATCGAATTCTCATTTTTAACACAAATGAAAACCAATTCATTAATATAAATAAAGTCGAAATAAATCATAGCACACACGTAATTACCATTTTTTATACAAAATATGGTTCTATCCGTTTCTCACAAACACATCAAAATTAGCAAAAGAAAAAGGGAAAAAGAAAAGAAATACTTATGCTCATGCTGTACACTTTCGATGATTACAGTTGTAAAGATCGGGCATGGGGTCGACCTCAGAAGTCATTCCATCTAATTCACAGTGATAAATGATGCTATTCTTCAAACTTTGGGCCTATCTTTCCGGACTCGATCAGCGAACAATTCTTACCAATCCATTTCTACGGCTCAAAAAATCAACTTTATCAACCAGTGGGAATCAAATTCAGAAATTGCTGCACTCGGAAAAAGATAATTGAAGGAATACTGTGCGAAGAAGATAATGGCACGAAGCTTCGAGGTAATTGCATTTTGGAAGGCGAGCCTGAAAAGCGAGGTCCGATATTTTTCGTTGAAGAAAAGGACGCATTTCCTCGACTGGATCAGACCTTTAAAAGAGGAAATTTCCTACGATCTGCGGCTTGCTTGGAATATATGCTCTGAAAGCTAGATTTTAGGTTATTTGGTGGTGGAATCTGATGTAAGTTGAAGCCATGAGATTTCCATCAAGATTTCTTGAAAAATGTATTCCTCTGCAGCGAATCCTAGATTTTTTTTCATTTACGAATCCTAGAATTGTAGGAGAATTACTTGTGTCGAAGAAAGCAACGAATTTGATTGCTTCGCGCTAGGGTTTACTCTCTACCTTCTGCTTTATAACAGTAGATCTACATGCTACCGGAACCTTCGAACCCTAGGCTTTTATTTAAATAAAAATCTGATCTTGAACCCTAACTAAACAGCGCTTGGAGAATTTAAAATTGGAAACTTCAATGGGGCTCCCCTGGTTCGCCAGTCGGAAAAACACGCCGGCTGAGCCGCAGCGGCGGCGTTCACAGGGTTTCAACATTGTTTCTTCCAGATCTCAACCTGGAAAGTCACCGTCCAGGTGGAAAACTTCAGGTCTCTGGCGCCGGAAAAGCTCGTCGAGAAGCGATGCTTCAGCCGGCGATAAGCTTACCTCATTGGCAAGCGCTGCAGAACTGGAGAGCGTGTTCAACAAATTCGATGCCGACGGCGACGGAAAAATATCGGTGTCTGAGTTGAGGAACGTTATGCGGTCGCTGGGCCACGATGCCACAGAGGATGAGCTGCGGTTGATGATGGCAGAGGCTGACTCGGATGGAGATGGCCACGTGGACTTGGCAGAGTTCGTGGCGCTCAATACACGTGGCGTGGATAACACTGAGAGGTTGCAGGATCTGCAAGAAGCTTTCAAGATGTTCGATGTTAATGGCGATGGATCAATCTCTGCTCATGAACTTGAGAGTGTTTTAGGAAGATTGGGTGAGACTTCCAGCCTCAATGAGTGTCATCATATGATTGCCAAGGTGGATGCTGACAGGGATGGCAAGGTCAATTTCGACGAGTTTTTGGCAATGATGTCAGCACCTATTGCGCATTAGGTTATGGTAGGTAGGCATGAATTTTCTAGAGGTTGTGAAAATGGTTATGAGTGCTCTTGGATTCAATTGAGTAAGTTTTTTTGCATCAATGTTTTATATGATACTTGGTAATCCATTTTTCTCAGGGCTGGATGGATCATCGACTATGTTATCATTGGGATTGGTTGGATCATTGAGTGCGAATCAAAATGTTGATGCAAACAAATTTAGAGTTGAATCCAAACACACTCGTATGAACTATGCCATATTTGAAAAATCACAGTGTTCGATAAAATTTTTCTTGAGTGTAAATATTGTATGCTATATTGAAATGCTTTAGTTTTTATGGTTTGGTACTTACCATTATTAGTCCCCACTTAATGTTGTAACTACATAAACGAGTGCTAAGTGGTTACTAGTAAGTATCCTTTGTAATCAATTATAAACAACTATTTTCTATTTAATGTTACATTATTTATTTTAATGTAAATATTTAATATATAAGCTATACTTTGGTATACATGTCTAAATGAATTGAATGCTCATTACAACTTTTATGTTATTCTATGCAAATATCATATTGTTCTGGTTGAAAGCCTTTTTTGGGGGTAGTCATCATGCTTTAATAGCAGTTAATTCAAAAGTATGTGAAGTGATTCATATTTCTTGTCAAACAAATTATATAGGGTAGTGTATTTTTAGTTGAGTGATTACTTATGGCTTGAACTTCACTCCTCATTAAAGATAGTACCTAAATTAATGATGTTAACTTCTACCTGTATATAATCAAATTTTACACATTCTAACTAGTATCTTGTTTGTAGTCATGAAATATTAGTAAACTTGGGAATTATGACTAGTCTATATTGTAACTTTGTTATAGGTTCAAACAAAACTCACAAGTATATAATGCATTTATTATCATCTCATTTTTTTCAATTAAACTGGGCTAATAGAATGTGAGCTATCATAATTACATGTTGATAAGACTTAAATATAGATTGTGGCATTTTAGCTGCATGATTCCTAAGTTTCAACATAGTTGAAAAGAGATTTTTCTTTACAATTGTGAAGAGATTTTTCCACTATTGAGCTAAATAGGCACAAAGCAATTATCAGGTGCCCACAATGCTATTATTAGGTAGACTTGAGCTCAATGCAAGGTATAAGAAAAATTCAAATTACATTTTTAAAAGGTGTTACAATAAAGTGGCTCAAATTTCTTAAAGTGAATGAGGTGTAAATTCATCCAAAAGATATTAGTGTGCACTTCATACAAGTTAAGCACATCTTATTACCTTATATGATATGGTTGTTACATGTGTTGATTTTCCCAAATAGTTTTGCATCCACAAATAATTTACAATGGTGTGAGCTAAGAAAATATTTGAATTTTCCTACTAGTAGGTTCATCCAAAAGAGCTTGGCATGCATTTTATAGAAATTAAGCACATCTAAATAATATCATATGACATGGTTGATAGGTGTGTTTATTTTCTCAAATAATTTTGCATCCACAAATAACTTATAATGGCATGCTAAGCAAATATTTGTATTTCCCTACTTGTAAATTGTTCAAGACAATTTGGTGTGCACTTCGTAGAGATTAATCATCTAAATAATCTTATATGATATGGTTTAGATGTGTTTATTTGAATCCCACACAATTTAGCATCCACAAATAACTTAAATGAGTGTGCTAAAAAATATTTTCATTTCCCTACACAATTATGTTTTTCTTAAATTTGATTGTGTTTTCCAATGGAAGTGCTTGATACATGTTCAACAACTTGGAGGAATTTTTTTGAGCATTGCCGTATGAGTTTTGATGACTTGCAATGGATCTTTGTTTCATTTTTATTTTATCATTTTGTTTGTTGGTTTGATAGTGATACATATTTTAGAATATTAAACACAATACTAACAATAAAAAATAGTGGGTATCAAATTTGGTTGCTATTTGGAATCCCTTGTATTTGGAAGGGAATGTAGGCTCTATTATTAATTTGTAGAAAGAAAAAGAGAGGTAGCACGTAGGCATTGCAAGCTAGGTAGATATTCTTTGTGTTGATTTCATGCAAGTGTAACAACTTGAAATGGGGGTTTTCTCCTAGTTTGGATAGACACATATTACATCTTGTAATGCCCACAATTTAACCATAGAATTATAGTAAACATAATTAATTATTTTTCATGATTTTTCATATCATTTAAGTACAATATGTGTGCAAGATTAAATCAACATGCACAAGGAAGATACATGTTTACATTATCTAATGAGCCAAGAAGGAATGAATAATTACATAATCAATTCCTATTGTCAAACAAATAGATAATACAAGATTAGGAAGATTTATTAGTGTTACATTCTAAAATAATAGCTTGAAGGAATCCTTAGGGAAAGTAAGTCAAGAGAGCTTGTCTAGCAAACCAAAATCATTATTTAACTAACACATATGTTACTACTAATGATAACTCAAGTCATTGAACTCTATTAATATCTATTTGACTCACTTTGTCTAGTCTACTAAGTTTTTAACATATTAGTATAATTGGATTGATTCAATATATAATATCCCATATATTATTATAAATAACTTTAATATGCACAGGTTTTAAACTAACAATACATGATATATTATAACAACATAATAAAATTATTATATCCATAAATTATAAAATAACTATGATCTATTCAAGTAAAATTTAAATCAAGAGCAATATTATTAAAATTTATATAACTATCTCAAAAAAAATGTGATGGCTTACAAGTAACAAACCCAAATTGCAAGCACAACTTGTTGGGTTATAGTAGTTGCGTAAAAAAACATATAGACTATATAGATATAGAGGGAGACTTGATAATATATGTATCGACAACATATGATGGAAAATAATTTCAAATTGGAAGTTGAGGAACATCTTAGAACTGATCTAACCAATATTCAAGAAGTTAGAAAACTACTCAATTTAGCATGTATTAGGCTAGGATATAGAATTTAGCATGTATTAGGCTAGGATATAGACACGTTAGAAAATATCATGCACAACTAGGTAGAGTAAACCATCTCTAAAAATCAAATTACTTCATGCACTTTTTCTTGGTAAGAATAATATCTTAATTACATGCCAAAGTACTACCAATGACAATGAAGGAATGGAGGCATGAAAGGTTTGAGTAAGCTAGTCTTTGATGGAAAAACCAACTTGAGGGAAATTTCGAGATATGCACCAAAATAATCCAAAACATCTACATCTAAAATAGAGAGATAAAAAGTACCACTATTAATTACTTGAGTTTGAAAATTCACCTCCAGCTACAAGCAAGCCTCAAGAATGAATGAGAAGAATTACCTCTATCTCATAAAATTATCATTTTAGATAGGTGACACCTCTTCTGAATTTTTATCTACAAAAATTCTAATAATCTCTAATGAGTTGTATGATGTAAAACTAGGAAATGATCACCCCTTCATAGGAATGGAAACACTATTAAAGGATTCCTCACTACCTAACAAATATGGAGTTGAGAATTGCCTTAAAAGTCTTTCCTTGTATGGCTTGCATTGAATCCTATTTGGTTGATCGGATTGATAGTTTTGTTAATTTTTTTAGTGCTTGCATTAGATATTTTAGCGCTTTTGCATCTTTTTGCACATTTGTTAGATAAATTAGTGTCTTTTGTTGGTTGTTTTCATGCATTCATTGGTTAATCTATATCAAATTTAATCATGCAAGGGTGCAATAATCACTAGATAATTGGGTAAAAAAAGTGCATAAATTTTGGTGTTAATAAAATTAACAACTTCATCAAAATATTCCTACTAATCGTCATTGACATCCTAGGAATATGGAGTTGGGAAAAGATGGCCACTATGAGCTACTTCCAAGGAAGATTCTGAGAAGTGGTAGTAAAAGTGGTTATAGGATATAACGAGTCTAAAGGTAACTTGTAGAAGGGGAGGTCTTGAAGTATAAGCTTAAGGAGAATAACTCTCTTAGGAAGGATTTTTCACAACAAGTAAAGATGACTAAAGGAAATTTGGAGGAATTTACAATAAATACATCAAAGATTTAACCTAAAGCTATTAAGAAAAAAAATTGAGTCATGCACCAAGGAACTCATTAGAGGAATCATATATATCCTATTTAACAAAACATGTGGGGGATGTGTCTTAGAGGATGAAGGAGAAGAAAAATAGATATAGTGTAGATTATTTGTTTTAGTTAAATAGATACTGTGTAAACAATAATTGTAAATTATTAATTATAAATTAGTTAACTTGATTTGTAATTCATGTTATACTTTATATTAACGATTGATTTGAGAATAATGTGATAATAATTAAAAAATATATATTGAGGAATAATGGAGAAGATACTTCCTCAACTTTCTCTCAAGGAACACCAAAAAAATTCTTCAACATGACATTGAACCTTGATGAGCCTTATAGAGAGATTCACACTATTATTGTTACTAGAAAAACAAATCCATGGTGAGTTGAAAACTTAAAAAATAATTAAATGAATTGAGAGATATAATTTTCTTCTTATCTTTTGACTTTCAAGTTTCTTAAACAAAGGTTTCAATTCTTTGACGTAAACATATATAAAAATTTATTATAGGAAGGTGAATATTTCAACATATTTCTTAAGGTATACGAAAGCTTCTTTGACATTGAAAGAACTTCTTTCAGAAGTAGACAGAAAGCAGGTTTAACAGAATACTTCAAATTTTTGCGGCGCCGAAAAGTTGAAGAAGAAAATCAAAGAGAAGCTTCTTTACAAACTTTTATGAATTAAACCCGACCACTGTGAAGAAGGAGCAGCTTAATTTCAAAGTTGAAGGCTTTAAATAAATATGTGCAGATGGAGTAGACGACACGATTGGTGAAATGAAAAGAAAAGGAGACATTTGACTGATGAAAAAATGAGTTTGGTAGTTGCGTGACTCATTCAAAAAAGACTTTACTTTATAATCGAATATGACGCGGCTTCTATACGAATGTGACTCTGCTAAGAAATCATTTTTTTTTTTCTCCAGAATAATCAAGTTTTCCATCCGCTTCTGTCGATCTTTTGGAAGACTGGGTTTCTTCTACACTACTTTTCTTATTCGGTTAGTTTTTACCTTTGTTTTGGGTCGAGACTACACTTCTATTTAGTAATATGTTTAGGGTCTCATGTTGATGACATTTATGATCAAAGTGTTCATATTTTTTGATATATTTTATTATAAATTTATTGTTTTAAAAGGAAGATAATTTCTTTGAAGTTAAAGAAATATTTTAAAAAAGGGGCCATGTCAACATAATTTTAGATTTAAATTTTAGAAAACTAAGGGTTAAGTGTGGAGGTATAGGTATAGGTTGAGGTCATATATAAATGGTTCTTGTGGGAAAATGGTTAGATTCAAATGTGTAATGAATATATGTAAGTAAAATTTATACAAATAAATATAATCAATGATATATAAGATGAATGTATCAAAGTATGGGTATAGAAGGTGGATGCTCAATGTATGAACATATTTCTATATAAGGATATAAAGAAGATAGGAGAATTAACTTAAATTCACACAAGATAGTACCGTTTCTTGATATGTACATGTATCGAGACATTTTACTAAAAGTAGGTACAAAACTGAATAGAAAATGAGATGGGTGTGCCATTTTCATCATTACATGTGTCCCACTTTGAGGTGTATGTGAGTTTTAAAAAAATAATTATTTTCAAAAGTATGTAACAATCATTAACATGCATGTAAAGGAAATATTCATGCATCAAACATGGATACAAAAAGAGGTCTAAAATGAATGCTAATTAATGTCAAGTATTATAACCGTGAGGTATGTTATTTAGATCTCATTTCTACAATTCCAATCAATTCCAATCAATAGTAGATCCCTAATATTTTTTTTGAGATGAAGTATTTTTTATGGTCAACCTAAGAATTCTTATATATTGATTCATGAAATATCATTGAGGACTATGAGAATTTATGTACCTAATCTAAGCATGGATATGACAATTGAATTCATTCTTTTTTATAGTCAAACTATTTTTAGATGATTTAACTTGCTTATATTCTTAGTTGAGTGTATACTAGACAAGAAAGATTGGTTATAGTAGATTTTTCTACTCAAAATAATTAGAATTTTTAAAATTATAAACCTAGTTTAGGATCCAAAAACCAAAATGAAGTAAACTAAGAAATTACCAACCAATTTTGAAAAGACCCATAAAACCTTAAGTTGATTGAATATCAAACTAATTAGAAAAAAAATCAACATAATTATTAAATAATTATTATATAAATACACTTAAAAAATATACCATACTCTACCAATAGAAAAAGACTAGATAAGAATGCATAACACCCATTGAAACTACCAAATGAAAAGTCTTGAGTGAACATTTGAAAAAGAAAAAAGGTAGAAAAAATGTTGCATAAGTTCCACGCCACTCCAATTAACTATCATAGATTTTTCATAAGAGCTAATTGAGATTACAAGAGTTTCACCACCACCATCCATTTGAGCCACCCCAATTAACGACCATACATTTTTCATAAGAACTAATTGAAATCACAAGAATTTCACCCCACCACCACCACCAATCAAATGGAAAGGAAGAAATTCTAATGGAAACACCATCATTCAACTTCTTTACAATTTCTCCAATGCACTCTATAATCAAATTTGACACTTTTTTAAAGCATGATTGTGATCTAGTATACACCCAAAGTAGACCTCTACTAGATAAATGAAATCTTCAATATCATAATGCATTAAGAAGTGACTATTAAATCATAGATAACAATGAGGTAGAGGAGAGAGAGGACAACACCAAACATTGAGTGATGAACCTAACCTAAGATCAAGAAGCCATCCATTTAACCATAGCTAAGTGAATTCCCACAAGAAGTTGCCATCACTTTACCCTTTTCCGAATTCTAAATGCAAGCCACACAATAACAAATATCATGTTAAAATAATATATATATTTTTTAATAAATCTATTACAGTTACGAGTACGCTTCACAAACTTCTACGAAATACTACCAGCCACCGTAAACGAGGAAAAGCTTATCTTGCCGACATTTTCAGACAATAAAGTTGAAGGCTTCGAAGAATATGTGCAGATGGAGTAGACAACACGGTTGATGAAAAGTAAGGAGACATAATTTTCCTTTACGCCGAAAAGCTCATATTCTCTGGCATTCAGACAAATGGAAATGAGTTACGTTTTGACATTATTGCATGGCAGTGGCGTGACTCATTCGGACAAACTTCTGGTTAATTCATTATAATCTTGAGATCTACGTAAGCGTCAACAACACGTATTCTACACGAATCTGCTTCTTCAACAAATCTACGAAACGGTGGAGTTTGCATTTATTATAAATAATTTTGTTTGTTATCCATTTACGTCGACATTCCTGGTCGTTTGGAAGTTTCGTTTTCTTTAGGCCGACTTTTGTTCTGGATTTTGTTTGGCTCGTCTTCACATGAGTGCATTGAAAAATGAGTTCGACACGAGGAAATCTGATTAAACAGAGCGTTCAAAACCTTTCATAGTCATCGTTTCACATTGTGAAATATATTTATTTAAAAAAATTAATGGTTGAAATTATTAGTATATCCATGCTATTTTCTAATATTTCAATGTAATGATATATTAATAAGTGGTCCCCCATTATCTTGAAAAGAAATTAAGAAACAACGAGAAACGAAACATAGCAGAATTGGTGGATGTCCCCCTTCATGGTTAATCATGAAAAGAAACATAAAAACAAAGAGAAACAAAACACAGTAAAACCTTTCATATTTGAATGCAAAACATTCAATTTTAGGCGTTTGATTTTATAAATAAATGAATAATAAATGTATAAATACTGTAGAGAAGAGTTAACTAGACCATTTATGATGGACTAGTGAATATAGACGGTGTGAGACAGGTGCAAGTAGTTGCACGTGAAATAATAGATGGTTTGTTGTAGCAACTTATAATTAATTTATTCTAAAAATTCTTCCATCCAATTTGAGAGCAGATGTTAAAGTAGGGGTGGTATAACTAAATTTTGATGGTGCAACTACAGGTAAGTTGGGTCCTTCTCAAGCTTGTAGAATTTTGGGAAACAATGAAGAAAACTTAATTAGATCCTTGGCAACAAAACTTTGTAGAGGTACAAATAATAGTGTTGAATCCTTGTTGCCCTATTTGACCTCTATATGTGTATTTAAATATTAACAAGGTGCATGTTGAAGGAGATTCACTCATAGTGATCACTACATTGTGTAGACACCATATGTCGAATTGGGAACTCAACATGCTTAAAAGACAATGCCTTATAAACCTTGACACCTTTGATGACATTAGGATTAGCAACATGTTTAGAGAAGTGACTAGCATAACTAATAAACTTGTTATATGGTGATTGACATGTCTCCAAATCATTATTTAGCAAGATTGGTTGACACATGGCATAATATTTCTGTTGATCTTTCATCCATCTTCATTGCAAGAAAATGTAACTAACCTTAAATAAGCATACCGTATTGTGGTTTTCATCCTACCTATAGTTTATATTCTTATTGTTAAAGTGTGTGAGATTGGAGATAAAATTATATTTTTGTTGTCTTGGCTATTGAGTGAAATGAATAAAGCCTTCCTTTTGGAGTGGAATCTTGTCTCTCACAAAATGGATACCATTAAATATGTCTTTTGACCAATAAGAGCTACATAGCTTTCAAAGAGGCGGTGTCTGATTTAAGAACTTAACATTTTTTCTCAAGATTTAAGGTTGGCCAAGAAGAGCTATGTAGCTCTATGATGCTTTATCTCTATAAAAGATATGTAGCTATATTCTTGTTTCAAATTTAATAATTGACTTACTTTTCTTATTTATACTAATCATTAGGTAATTCTCATATAATACATTTTATCATTTACAAACTTTCTTTCTTTATTCATTCCCACCCATCTGAGATAGTGTATCATTGATCAATACATGTATTATTATAACATGGATTCTCACTATCCATTGTCCTTAGCTACTATCTATGTGTTAATATTGTAATTTTAAACATTTTATTATTATTTTTCTTCATTATTATCTCACATCTTTATCCTTTTGAGGGGAACACTTGTTCAATGGGGAGTTTATTCTATTAGGCATTTGATTTAACTCCTTCATAGAGTTAGTAAAGTCAATTTCCATTCCATCTTACATATAGTTTCTTCACTTGTTCATGAGTCTTATGTTGCTTCTATCATAGTAGAAAATATGGAGAACTTGGAAAGAACATAATGAGCAACCACAAACTCAAATTCCATGCAAAATACCTACACAACCAATAGTGAAACAATTTCACAATGAAAATAATACATAATCAAATCAAACCATCGAGATGCTGAATTCAAATCATCTCCACTGTTCTTCTTAATCTTCCCAAGAAGGATCATATATTTTTCAAGTGTGCACAAGACAAATTAAAAGAAAAAAAATGATGATAATGTGAAGATATCGAAGGTGTGGTTGTTCAAAAATGAGGATTTGATTCATAATTTGTAGATGATTGAGGATCGGTGGATGGCTAGAATTAATTTTCTTTTTAGGAAATGAATGATCAAGATTGATTGAAAGGATGAGTTAAGTGGAGAAGGAAATAGGAGAGAGAGAGAGAGAGAGAGAGAGAGAGAGAGAGAGAGAGAGAGAGAGAGAGAGAGAGAGAGAGAGAGAGAGAGAGAGAGAGAGAGAGAGATGAATTTAGAAGGTGTAAGAGGTAAGTGGAGAGAGAAATAGAAGAAGGGAAGAGCAGGGGGTAGTTAGAGATTAGAAGGTTGGTGAGTCAAGTGAGGTAATAAAATAAATAAATTCATTATTTTTCCCACATATAGTAATTAATTAATCACAAGAGATTCAAAATTTGATGACAAACTAAATAACTATTTAATTTGACAAGAAAGGTTAGTTTAGGGATTTAAATAATTTTAAAAAAATATTTGATGTAAGAATAATTCATAATTAGGGTGAATTGAGGATAATTAGGGTAAATAAAACGATCAAAATGAAATCAATAAAACAGATGATGAAAATAGAAGAAATAATAATTAAATAATTAAAATTATTTAATTAAAATATATAGACAAATGATGCAAATGCCAGTTGAATGATAAAGATCACTCAATTGGCATAGATGAAAAATTAGTAAAAAGTGTTGACATAGGAGACAAACAATTTTTAGTGTCTACAACTTCTACTTTTAATAATATTTTACTTAGTGTCTCCCTTCCTATGATCTAGTTCATGTTAATAATATTTTACTTAGGTAACATCTAGTGAAAATCTCTCCTCTTAGTATAAAGAATGAATTCTATGGATGAGGAGGAAGTAGTACAAAGAAATTTCTTGTTAAGAATAATATGCCAATGTAGAGGAAAGTTTTGTAAATTTATTATTGGTGGTGATAGCACATACGATTTAATTTTAAAATAAATGGTTCACAAAATTATAGTTAAAGAGGCTAGAACATCCAAGTTTATATAAAATTGATTGGTTTCAAGATGAAAGGTGAACAATTTTTGGTAAAATTAAAGAGAGGAACATACCGCTTGATGAAGTTTTGCATGATATTATGAAAATAGGTGTATGCCATTTTCTATTGGGTAGACCATGGTAGTATAATAGGAAAAATATGCATGATGATTTTTTTGTGATATTATGCCAATAGATATATCCCATTTTCTATTAGTAATACTATGAGAGTATAGTGGGGAAATTATGCATGATAGGAGATATAATACTTACATCATACTAGAAGATGACGAGACATACTTTGTTACCATTCAAAGGGAATGATAGACAAGTGTGTGATAAAACCAAGATTTGTTTAGTGGATGGAAGGAAATTATAATATATTCTAAGACATGGAAATATGTGTTTTCATCAATTCTTAGGATGTGAAGTGTTTTAATTATATAAATTACCATAGTAGATGAATACACGATATTGCAAGAAGAGATATCAAAATTATTACTAAAGAAAAATGACATCATATCAAATAATATATACTATATGGATTATCACAAGTAAGGAATATTATTCACAACATGAATCTAATACCCTTGAGAAAGTTTACCAAATAAAGTGGGCCAGAGGATAACACCTATATAAAATAAAGAACTAAACCAACAAGCAATAGAATATATTGAGGAAGGGTTTAATCAAAACATGAAATATTTGATTAGAGAGAGATTTAGCCCATGTTGTACCTATAGCACTAAAACCTAAGAAGGATGGAGAGTGGAGGATATGCATAGACTCCAAAGAAATCAATAATATCATAGTCAAGTATAGATTTGTATTGCAAACAATAGGTGACATAATAGATTGTTTGAGTGGAGAAAAGTATTTTACCAAGATTGAATTGAAGTTATCATCAAACCAAAATTGAAGAAGGAGATGAATGGAAGATCAATTTTGGATTGTCTAACACACCAAGTAAAATTATGAGGTTGATAAATAAAGTTTAAAAAAAATTATTGGGTGGTTTTGTGATTTTTTATTTGGACTATATTTTCTTTTTTAGTAAGACTAAGGAGGGACATATAGAACATATTAGATTAGTAATACACATGTTGAGAGAAGAAAAAATTGTTGATTAATGATAAGTGTAATTGTAGTTTCATGAAAAAGGAACTAGGATTTGTAATCTCAATTGAAGATTTGAAGATGGCTCTAGAGAAAGTAAGAATAATTGTTTAGTGGTTTACGCTAGTTAATGTTGGAAAGGTAAGATCATTTCATGGCTTGGAAGGTTTATATAGGAGTTTTATTAGAATTTTTTAGTGGTGATTGTCCATCATTAACTGAGATAATGAGATGGAACAAAGAGTTAAAGTGGACATTGAAAGAGAAAATAGAACTTTTGAATCACTGAAGAAGAAGGTGAAAGAACCATTAATGTTAGCATTGATAGTTTAAAGAAGAATTTTACATTGATTATGATTTAAGTTGAAAAGAAAAATGAGCAAGGTTAAGCTGGGAGGGAAGACCAATAGAGTATTTTAGTGAGAAGTTAAAAAATTGATGTAAGAAAAAAATATTTAGTCTAAGATCAAGAATTTGGTACTAAAATCCAATAATTGTAGAATCATACATTACCAACTATTAAAGGGGTTTATATTTTACACTAATAATCAAGCACTGAATTATTTTAATGGTAAAGGAAATTTGAATATTAGGAGACATAATTTTCTATTTAAAAAGAGCATAGAGGTAGTTGGGTTTTGAGGAGTTGACACATTTGTAGGAAGTTGATCCTAATATTGTGAAAGCATAGACAATATGTAATAAACTAGTAAGTGTGGGTACAAGTGGTTTGATTATTTTATTCAAAATTAGATGTATAAGGGTAATCATTTGTGTTTTCCAAGGAATTTAATTAAGTAAAATTTGATGAAATAAAACAATAGGAATGATATAGTAGGTCATTTTGGGATAGATAAGATAGTAGCATTGGTGAAATTGATAACTACTTTTTTCCATAAATATATGAGGATGTATAATTTTTTTAAAAAGTTACAATACTTATCAAGTTGCTAAGTGGAGTAGTAAAAAATTATGTGTATACCTACCATTAAACCAATTCTAGAAAGACCTTGGGAAGATATAGGAATGGATAATTTTGTATTAAAGAGTTTTTTATAATAAAGGGGGACATACTTGAATATTTGTATAGAATTGTTAACAAACTTTCTAAAATGAACATTTCATCCATGTAATAAAAACAATGATACAATATATACAACTAAAAAAAAATTAAATAAGGAAGTTGTGAGGTTGCATCTAGATTCCCAAGGAGTATTGTTGCAAATAGAGCTACTAAATTTATTAGTTATTTTAAAAATATTTTATAGAATAAAATAAAGATATATTTGAAATTTAATTCAGTATTTCACCCATAGATTGATATATGGATGGAGGTTACATAAATGAGAGTTGATGAATCTATAAATCTTTTTGTTGAAGAAAATACATGAAATTGGGATATGATTTTATCATGAAATTTAGAATTAAATTCTATAATTTTATTGTTAGGCCAACTTTAGAGAATTATTTTTCCTAGAAATAATATATTAAGAATCACTGCCATGAGAAAAATCTATTGCCTTATCTCCTTGAACTTGTTCCTAATTCGAGTTACTATGAACAAAAGAATGTATGATTTAAAAAAAATGATATGGTTTAAGAACACATATTTCTTTCTATTTTTTAGGATATTATGTATATTGTAAAACACACTAAACTTAACCTTTTATTGCTTGGATAATCATTCGACAATTGTTTGAAGACTTTGGATCTTCATATAATAATGATGCTTCCTTAGATGGTTGGGCACATGTGAATGATACTAAAGCTTTTTTTTGCCTCATCTTGTGAAAACACATTCTCATGGGATGATTAGTCCATTTGGTTGACATATATTGATGCCCCATCTATAGTGGAGGGCATTCTAGATCCTCCTCTTGTTGCTAATATAGAGTTCAAAGTTGCTTCTTTGAGAGCTTCTAGTGGTTTTTGCAGTAGGAGTATATCTATCTTTTAGATTCACCTCATTGGGAAATATTTTTTCTAGACATCTCTTTTTTTTTTTTGATCGGTAAAAGGCCGAAGCCAAAATTTTTATTAATCATTAATAAAATTTACAACACTCCACTCGTACGAGTGCCGGTAGGAAAGAGTGGAGTTTTTCTAGACATCTCTTGCTAGTTTGTAATGTCCCATATTTTAGATCTAGATGATACTATTGAGGACATTTGTGATGAAAAATAATATCAAGTTGTGTCACCTCCCTTTATAGATTCTCTTGCTACCTATTTGCCACATCATGCTTCTCACTTGACACATACTAATTCAAATTGGTCTAGGTCTCACACTTTAGTGGTCACTATTCTCAAATCTTGTACAAGACAATCATAGTTCACATTAGCATTAAGAACTAAGCAATTTCCAAATCCTTACATCCAAATTCATGATTGCATTCCCACCGAGTGAGAATTCAAAAGATTGACATCTCGAGGTTTCTTTCTTACAAAAGGAAGTGCATCATCTATTGTAGAGGAACCTACAATAACATTCACTATGCAAGATTGTACATTACTCTTATGTCTTCATTGTGGAGGCAAAAATGTACCTTATCTTGTAGGGATTCTAAGACACTCACTTTCAAGGGGCACCTTTTCCTCCTTCGCATACTCTAGTTGAGATGGTGTATGGATTCTCCAAGTGGGAGCATGGAAGAGGCAACATGTGTCTCTTGGTATTCGATCATTTATTACATTTAATGTAATGTTTATCTTGCAAGTATAGGTGTCCATGTTGGAGGGAAGGTATTGGAATCTAAACTAATATCTTTTTGAGTTTCATAGAGGCATTCCAAGGGTTGTGGTCGTGAGGAATGAAGAGTCATCTTTGAGATTCTTTATTGGTGGTTTTGAAGCTCTTGCCATTCTATAAATACAACTTTTTGAGTGTAGAACAGTTGGGAACAATTGGATGTAGTTTTCTCAAAAGAAACGAAGGACGGATGGGAGGCATAAGGAGGTTGTTCACATGTACATAGGTGCTGCTATGGTGGAGTGAAAGAGGGGAATGAAAGTGATTGTATTGTAAGAAATTTTATTGTTGTTAATGCAAGCTTGTCTTCTCTTCCTAGTGGAGTTCTTTCTTGCAAGGGTTTCTCCATGTAAATCCTATGTTATGTGTGGATGTTATGTTGCTAATTTATGCCTTATTTTTTCCATCTTATGTTTGTGTTAATCTTGATGCCCACTGGCTTTAATACACCAGGGAACACCTTCAAAATTTTGTCTTGATTCTATATGTAACATGCCCGACCGGAGGGGGCTATAGTCATAGTTACGGGGTAGGGGGTGGGAGGAGGACGAGAGCTACATAAAGCAATAAAAAAAGGTGTATAGTATTTCAGGGGTAGAAATCTTTGTGTAAACTTCTGAATCTGGATCCCACTATGGATCAAACACATTCGCTCATCGTAACTACTTCAAATCCGCCTAATCATTATTTATTGCTGTTATAAGTTCACATAAAATAGATTTATTAAGCATGCTTAACAGATTGATTTTCGACATCATAAAGAAGAATAATCTAATCATGGGTTCTCCACAATTAAGACAACTTAATTTTCAGATTCACATGTGAGTTTTATATTTTCATGTTGTAGCTATCCAAGCCTCCAATCTCATCCTTTGATTAGTTTATTGGAAAGAAATTGATTTTCATAATTTTTTAGTATCAAACTTGTTTATTTCCCAACAAAAAAAGTACAAAAGTATCTACAAATTTGACTCAAAATACTACTATAAGATTTATATTCCAAAATGAAGTGCTGCTCTAACTCAATCCCCTCTTTTTTTTTTCTTCTTCTAGTTTATTTCTTTCATTCAAAAGGAGAGAGAAACATGGTTTTGATAGCCTCCCTCTATACAGTAAAAATTCATTATTTGGAATTCAAATGATTCAGATGACTTTAGTTGAAAGTTTTTCTCTAACAACCTATTGTTGTTGGAAGTGACATAAACACATTCATAATCCCATCAGATGTCGAAATTGCTTGTAACATTGTTCATAAAGCTATCATTAACATTAATGGCCAACACACTGTAGTTTAACATCACAACGCAATGACAAATACTTTACCATCTAATGGGGGCCTGCCAACACCCACTTATGGTTGTGCTCAACCCTCTCCTTTTTTATCAATCATGGAAGACCCACTAAGGGAAATATCACAGGGCTTATGATTTTCCTGCAACTAACTAGCGTATATTTTGTGCTACTTAAAAGACAAGGAAAACCTTATGCATGCCAATTTCGTGGGCAAGAAGGCTAAATTTTGAAGGATGAACAAATTCCATAAGAACTTCCAAATGCACTGCCCTACACCGAATAAAAGTAATATGAGGAGAATACTCTTGATTTCTGCATGAGGCAATATAGAGAGGATAATGCTAATAAATTCTTCAGAGACAATAGAGTAATTACATCAATAGTATTGATATGAATTTAATAATAATCAGATATGAAGTTTCCTTTACCGATCGATGAAGACTTGCTCTACATGAATATCAACACCCCAAATTATAAGGGATTGATATAGTTTTCTTTGATTATCACATACCTGAATATCAACACCCCAAATTAAAAACAAATATAATTACATGTATTTAATGTAGAATTATATTAAGTTTTAAAAAATAATTAGAGAAATTTATGGAAGGTTATGAGGAAATTTCTCTTACGAAGATCATTAAAGATGTGTAGTTTTATTTCAAACACAGCACTGCATTTCAGAGGGAATAAAAAGACGAATGGAAATTTAATCAAACATGACATCCTTGATAAATAAAAATTTATAAAACAACCTTTTGTCTCGAAATTCACCTTCAAATTTCTCTCTTCAACCTCCATTTTAAGTATACACAAGCTTTCTTCTTACAACTACTGTAAAACATATTGTCTTACACAGATACACTCTAGAATTGAATCTTTAGCCGCTTACAACCAAATGCCATGTCTGCAATTCTTGGCTTAACAAAGCGATTCGCTTTTGATATTTTCTCTGGGCGAATTTCAAACAACCGACATTCTCATAGTCTGTCAACAAACGCAGATCGGAGTTAACCATCTTGCACTGCAACGGGACTTGACATCATTGTAAGGAATTCGTCGAAGCTGACCTGGCCATCCCCGTCAGCATCCACGCCTCGAATCATGTGATTACACTCATCCAAACTGGAAGTCTCTCCCAACCTCCTTAAAACTCTGTGGAGTTCATCTGCAGAGATGGATCCATTGCCGTCGATATCGAACATGTTGAAGGCCTCTTTAAGATCCCGCAGGCTCGCAGCGCTGTCCACGCCACGTGTATTGAGCGCAACAAACTCGGACAAGTCCACGTAACCATCTCCGTCTGAGTCAGCCTCTGCCATCATCAACTGCACTTCATCCTCCGTCGCATCGTGCCCCAGCGACCGCATGACGTGGCCAAGCTCCGACGGAGATATTTTGCCGTCACCGTTGGCGTCAAATTTATTGAACACATTCTGAAGCTCTTCGCTGCTCGGCAACTGACAAGGAATCCTCACAATGCAATCCCCGCTCGAGTTTTGCCCTTCTTTACGGCCCGACGTTTTCTTTGGCGACGAAGATTTTCGCGGCCGAGATTTGGATGAGAAAATGTTAATGCCCTGGGATTTTCGTCGGGGAGATTCAATCGGCGCGTTTTTCCGGTTAAAAAACCAGGGGAATCCCATTATGATCTATCCAGATAATAACAAACTAATGCTTTGAATTTTGCTTCGGTAGGGAAAGGGGATTTCAGAATAAAAATTTCTGGAATAAGGGTTTGCAGCTTTTTAAAGCCAGGTAGGGAAAGAAAGTGTATAATAAAGCGCTCCAATTCTGTGCTTTCTCCGACACAGCAAGATCTTTGTGGTTACTCAAAGCCTGCAAGATCTTCTAAATCGAGTGATAGTGCAACATAAGAGCAGATGATCTGGAGCTTTAAAGAGATCGCGTTGTGGATTAGCGCGTGAAATATTGAAATAGAGAATCTGATAACTCAACAAATAGTACAACATAAGAGCAAATGATCTGGAGATTTAATGAGATCGTGTTTTAGATTAGCGCGTGAAATTATAAGGATGAATCTGGTCACGCTTTGCAAGTGGCGCACCGTCCGATCCTGAAATTGAAAATCGATTAAAAAAATCATTGAAAACGAGTGAGGAGCGAAGAAAATAAGCGTTTCTTTGCAGTTGTATTGTAATTGCATAAGAAATAGCTACCAAAATTGAATAAGTCGAAGAAAATGCAGGCCGTAGGAAACTTCCCTATACAATCTTAATTTCATACGCAATCTTAATATTTTATTTTTCAATTTTAGCTAGTAATTGCAATTTCTTGTCCAAATTGGTAGGTCATGATGTTGTTTGTGCAACAAAGGTCTCAATGGAAAAGTGATAGCTTAAAATCAACTATGCATCCACATACAAGGATCCAATCATAACTGAAACAAAACCTTTGAATCAAGAAGATAGTCAAGTTTCATTACCAACGGACTCATGTTATGCTTGCAATAGAATGAGTGAGAGAGAGAGAGTTTGAGATAGGGCTAGAAAGAGGGATATATAAAGGGGGAACAATGAGAGAGATATGAGTAAATAGATAGACATAGAGATAAGGAAGAAGATAGAGAAATAGATAGAATTGAAGATTGAGATGCAGAATGAGAAGAGAGATATGGTGAAATAAAGAGAGAAAGAGGGGAGAGGAGTAGATAGAGATGGAAGAGAAAAATAAATAGTAGAAGAGAGAGGGAGAGATAGAAAGATAAAGACAGAGATAGGAAGTGATATATACACAGAGAGAGAGATCTGGTGGTGTAGAGAGATATAAATAACTAGATAGAGATAGAGGGATAGATGAAAGAAATGCTAGACAGAGAGAGATACATAAAGAGGAAAAGAGATAGCGATATAGAGGTCCAAAAAGAGGGAGAAGGAGAGAGAGAGGGAGAGGGATGGATGGATGGAGGCATGTCTAGAGATATGGGGTGAGAGAGGAAGATAGAGGTAGAGATGCAAATAGAGCGAGAGAAAAAGAGGGAAAAATAGATAAAGAGATAGAGGGAGAGATAAACATAGAAAGATAGGAGATAGAGAGGGAGAGATAAAGAGATGTATAAAGGAAGAAGGAGAGATATATAGATATATAGATTGTGAGATATAGTTAGAGAGATGGAGATGTAGAGAGAGGTGGAGAAGGAGAGAGATAAAGAGATGGACAAATAGAGACAATTATAGATATAAAAATAGAGATGGAGAGGGTGAGAGAAATAGGGGGAGATAGAGGGAGAGATAGACATATATTGGAAGAGAAAGAGAGAGATATAGAGATATACAATAAGAAAAATGGAGAGAGAGGTTGAGATGAAGAGATAGATAGGGGGATAGGGAGGGAAAGAGGGAGGGAGAGATGGGGAGAAAGAGAGAGGAGGGTAAGATACAGATAGGAGAACCTAGGAAGAGAGAAAGATGGATATAAAAAGAGATAGAGGAAAGAGAGATCAATAGATAGAGAGAGGGATAGGGACTGATATAGATAGATAGAGAGGGAGAGGGACTAATATAAATAGAGGGAAATATAGATAGATGGAGAGAGAGAGAGAGAGAGAGAGAGAGAGAGAGAGAGAGAGAGAGAGAGAGAGAGAGAGAGAGAGAGAGAGAGAGAGAGAGAGAGAGAGAGGGGCAAGAGTTGGAGAAAGAAGGTGACAAAGATAAGTAATAGAGACAAAGGTTTAGAATTTAGAGAGAAAGAGAGATATGGAGAGGGGGAAAGAGGGAGAGATAGAGATAGAGATAGGTAGGGAGAAACATGGAGTGTGTGTATACATGTTATAGAGAACAAAAGTAGAGAGATATAAAAATAGGAAGTGATGAGGAGAGAGGGAGAGATAAAATAGAAAGAGGAAGAGATACATATAGGGATAGAAAGAGATATAGATAGGGATAGAAATGAGAGAGAGTAGATATAACTTATAAATTATATAAAAGGGGTGAGAGAAAGGGAGATCAGATGGAAGGAGAGAAAAGGGGGAAGACGAAAAAAAAAGATAGAAAGAGGGTGACAATGAGAGAGGAGGAGATAGAGAGATACAAAAGATAAAGGTATAGGAAGTAATATATGGAGAAGCAACGAGGGATATATAGAGAGTAGGAGAGATGAAGGAAGATGAGTGCATAACACCTAGAGATAGAGATAGAGAGGGAGAAATAAGGTGTGTTTGTGTGAGTGAGAGAGATATAAAGATAGAGATAAGGAGGGAGAAATAGGGAATGTGTGTGTGAGTGAAAGAGATGTGGAGATAGATATAAAGAGGGAGAAAGATATATAAATAGATAGAGAGGGGGGAGAGGATATAGAAGTAGATAGATATAAAAAGAGGGAGAGAAAGGGGGAGAGAGGGGGAGAGAGAGGGAAGGATAGAGAAATAGATAGAGAAGGAAGGATAGAAGGAAAAAGAGAGAGATATAGGGAGAGGTAAGGAGATATAGATAGGGGAGAGAGATAGAGATGTAGATAATAATCAAATGGCTTGCTACCCTTAGCAACACTCTGTAAGAACACATGCTATCCTTAAATTATTGGCATGAAATGAGTAATCACAAGTTAATTTCCCTTTCTCTCCCTCGCTCTAAACATTTAACTTAGGTTCTAAGTTGATATTTATTTTAGTATAGAAATTAAAATAAAATTCAATTATAATTATTCTACAATAAATAAAATTTTAATAAGACAAAATGTATAAATTAAATTAATTTTAATATCTTATTATTATTATTTGTAATTCGATAAGAAAACAGGTAAATAACTAAAATAAAATCTTTTAATAAAAATTAATCCTTAAAATAAGAAGTAGAAGAATTATAATAAAGTAAAAAGTAAGAATATCTAATGAAAGAATATAACATTAATAGATATACTTATCAAAAGAAGATAGTAATAAAAGAAATATTTTAATTCAAAATATAATTCTTTCATAATGATTAAAATTTTAATGAGACAAATAATTATTACCAAATATAATTTTTTCTTTTAATTATTAAATTAAATTTATTTTTAATTCTATCAAATGAAAATAATAATACAACATTTACTTTTTCTTTTAAGTATATTCTTTTTCTAATTAATAATATAAAAATATATTTTTGAATTTCTTATCATAGAAATAATTTTTTAAAAATTAATATAAGTATAAACATATTGTTGAGATTAATTCTATAGTATTGTATCCTTCTCCTCAATTTTGAACCATTTATTTCAAAAAGGAGGTGGTTCACTTCATATGGGGAATACATTTGATATAAATATTTATATTTCTTCCACTTCTAAAAGATTATTAGAATATGCACATCTAAATAATTTTGAAATTGCGTATATTTATTAAATAATTTACATAATTAATTATATAATTTGAATATAAGTCATGTTTACGATTTTCTCATTGTACTACAATTATATTTTTCAATATAATCATATAAATTTATAGCTTATATGCAAAAAATATTTTTACATTTCATAAATATAATATTTTTTATGAGTCTTTTTTTTTTTGGTCGATAGTCACTTTTGATTGGAACTTTGAACCAGTGGGGGTCAAATTAGGGGACCCTTCCCTATGGTTACAATCTTTCTTGAGGTATTAACACCGAAGAGTCGAAATGCCAACGCCACCTCCATGTCAATTGGCAGGGATATGAACACCCTATGAACACCCCCCAAGTTGGTCAATGCACCATATTGCCTGGTCAAACAATGGGAATATCACTTGCATGGGTAACCTGCATCGAAAACCACCATACTCCAACAAGAAGGTATGAACATTCGAACCCAAGACCTCTGTATTAACATGGAGTTGCAACTTCCATTTCACTGCGGGGTCATCCGAGTCTTTGTTTTAATTAAATAGATAGTATGTTTGGTTAAATGGATATTGTGTATATAATTAATGTCAATTATTAATTACAAATTAGTTAACTTGATCCTCAATTTATGCTATTCCAAGTCACCATGTGCATAATTAACCTTAATAATTCATTTAAGAATAATTTAGTAATGATTAAAAAACATGTATTATTATAAACTATTGAGAAATTATGGAGATGATCAAGAGACACCAAAAATGAAGTTTAACATAAGCATTTGGAAGGGACTCACATGATTTGTGACTGCGCTAAAAAAAAAAAAGAATCCATGGTGAGTTGAAAACTAAAAGGAATTATAAAGAAGTTAAAGACATTTAATTTTTTCTTATCTATTAGCTTTCAACATTGTTAAATGGAGGTTGATTCACTTTCTCACACACATATCTTAGAGTTGTTATAAAGAGGTCAAATACACAACATATATCTTTATTAAGGTTGTAATTTAGTGAGATTTTATATTTGATGATTCACAAAAATTAATTTGTTTATATTTAAATAATTTAAAATATTAATTAAAAAAAGTGAGGCATTTTCTTATTACAAAGCAATTAAATCTTTTTAATAGATATATCAAAAATTATATAAGATTTTTTAGCACTAATAAACTTATGATCTTTTATGATTTATTTCAAATTTGCAATATTTTCTATTTAAGTTGATTTATTTTAATACTTGAAAATTAGTTGGATAAACAATGACTTTTATAATTTGACCTCACTTTTCCTATTTATAACTAAACTTCCATATCCTAAGCTATAATTGATTCACAATCTAAATTATGAAAGAATTTATTATTATAAATTTGCACTATTTACAATTAAAAATAAATAAATTCAGTAGATTTAATTAAAAAACACCATAAAAAAGGGTGGTTTTCAAATGCTTAAGACATTGTATGCTTATAAAGGAGATCCAAGTGAAAATTTTGATATTGATGTTTTTTAGAAATGATAGTTTCATCTACAAGGCTTATTAGCTTTTAGTAGTAGATCAAACAATCAAGCTATTGGAAAACATGTATGATTGTTATAAAGTTGTTGATTCAATTCCCTTGAATTTATCTTGCATGAATATAATACCTCATACAAATTAAAACAATAATACTTGTTAAGACTTTGCTTCACACATCTTATAAACATTAACAAATTAGCATTAAGTAGCTATTTAAATAAAATATTGATAAGATTAGGAAAAAAATAATGGCACAATGAAGCTATAGGAAAGCTGCTTTTAAATTTGAAAGAATTTCTTTCAGAAGTAGATAGAAAGAAGGTTCAATAGAATATTTAAAATATTTCTGTTGCCAAAATGTTGAAAAAAATCTGAAGTAGGACGCTTTACAAACTTCAATGAATTATAGCCGACCACAACGAAGAAGGATCAGCTTATCTTGGCACTTTAAAGTTGAAGGCTTTAAACAAATATGTAGAGATGGAGTACAAGGCACATGTTAGTGAAACAAAAAGAGACTATTTATGTGACGTTCAAACTGATGAATTAAATGAGTTTGGTAGTTGCATCCTTTTTCTAGAATAATTCATTTTGCATCCTTTTTCTAGAATAACCATTTCGCCATCTATTTTTGTCGATCCCTTGGAAGTCTCTCTTGATTGTATGTCAAAGCAGCTAGAAATCAAACTAACATATTTATAAAGTAATTTTTATGTAAATATAATTAATAAATCTACCATACCTACTTATAAAATAAAATAAAGAATCAAATAAGAATGAATGAACATTTAAAGGAAAAAGAAGAATTTTAAAATGTTGCATAGGCACCATGCTACCTCACTTAACGATCAATCTTAAACATCACACACTAAGCAATATATTAAGCTTAGAGAGTGTCAGTCAATTCTGAGTATTTAATATTTTTTAAGTCTAGAAGTGTATTCTTATTGTGATCATATACATTAAGCAACATATTAAGCCTAAAAATGAGTGTTTAACACTTCTAAGCCTAAAAATATAAGCTTAGTGTGTGATGTTTAAGCCACTCCCCACTGAGCTACCATACATTTTTCATACACTGTCACGAGTTTAAAAAAGAGAGGAATGTCTTCTAATGGAAACTCACCATATTCAATTTTTTTACAATTCTGTAGATACTTTTTAAAGCAGACACCCAAATTAAACCTGAATTAAGAAGTAACTATTAATCATAGAGAAGAGAGATTGGGCAACATCAACATTGAGTGATTAACCCATGAATACCATCAATTTTTATCCTTTTCCGAATTCCAAATGCGAACCACCAAATGACAAAGATCATGTTAAAAATAATATATATATATATATATATATATATGGAAAAATCTATTAGAGTTAGGAGTACGCTTCACAAAGTTGTATGAATGTTGCCAAACACTGTAAACGAGAAGCATCTTTTAACAGGTATCACGTAACACTTTCAAATGTGTACATTTTTTACCCTGCATACATAATAGATCGCATGGTGTACATTACTACAATAAAAAAGACAAAAACAATAATTATAAACAGTTAAGTCCCATACAGAAACAATAAAAAAAATCATCAAAATTCATATACAGTAGAATTAACTAGATAACGAATATTACTGTTACTGCTACGTTTCCCCTAGCTATCATATATTTTGTGCTACTGAGGAGAAAAGGTAAATCTTATGCATTCCAATTTCGTGGACAAGAGGGCTGACAAATTCCAAAATGTATTGGCCTACACTAGGTAAGAGGGAGTAAGGTAATATGAGGAGAATACTCATTGATTCTGCAAGGGACAATATACAGAGGATAATGGTAATATAAATAAACTCTCCAAAGACAAGATAGCAATTGAATCAGTATATTGGATATGAATTTAATAATAATCAGATATGAAGTTTCCTTTACCTCCATTTTAAAAACACAAACTACTGTAAAACTGGCGCACCGTCCGATCTTCAAATTAAAAACTGAATAAAAGAATCGTCGAAAACGAGTGAGAATAGAAGAAAAGAAGTGTGTGTAATACATGTGTTTCTTAGCAGTTGTATTGTAATTGCATAAGAAGTAGCTACGAAAATTGAATAAGTACAAGAAAGTGCAGGCCGTAGGAAACTTCCGTTTACAATCTTAATTAATTTCATATGCAATCTTTAATATTTTATTTTTTAATTTTAACTAGTAATTGTATCTTGGTGTGCAATAGGTATGCTGAAGAGGTGTGGAAGGTTGATTAAAGAACATTTGGTCTATTTTTTGTATAAACTTGTGTAGTACAAGAAGTCAATTGATAGGCCATGATGTTGTTTGTGCAACAAAGGTCACAATGGAGAAGTGATAGCTTAAAAACAACTATGCATCCATGTACAAAAACCCAATCAGAACTGAAACAAAATCTTTAAATCGAAAAGAAAATCAAGTTTCATTACCAATAACCTCATTTTATGTTAGCAATAGGGTGAGAGTGAAAGAGAGGTTGATATAGGACTAGAAATAGGGATATATAAAGGGGGAAGAATGAGAGAGAGATGGGTAAAGAGTAAGAGATAGACATAGAGAAGAAGATAGAGAAATGTATAGAGTTAGAGATTGAGATGGAGAATAAAGATAGAGATCTAGAAAAATAAAGAGAGAAAGGGGAGAGGAGTAGATAGAGATGGAAGACAAAAATAAATAATGGAAGAGAGATGGAGAAATATAAAGATGAAGGTAGAGATAAAAAATGATATATATATACAGAGACACAGAGAGAGAGAGAGAGAGAGAGAGAGAGAGAGAGAGAGAGAGAGAGAGAGAGAGAGAGAGAGAGAGAGAGAGAGAGAGAGAGATATAGATGGTGAGATAGACTCAGAGAGATAGAGATATAGAGAGAGGTGGAGAAGGAGAGAGATAAAGAGATGGACAAATAACGAGAACTAGAGATCTAGACAAATAGAGATGGAGAGAGGATGATAGATAGAGGGAGAGATGGAGGGAGAGATGGCATATATTGGAAGAGAAAGAGAGAGATATAGAGATATACAAGAAGAAAAAGGGAGAGAGAGATGAAGATAAAGAGATAGCCAAGGGGATAAGGAGGGAGAGATGGGGAGAAAGAGAGAGAATGGTAAGATAGGAGGGGGGCAGTGTCGCGACCCGTTTTAGATGAATACGTTTTAGACTAAGTTGTTGATGCTTGATTTTGATATTTGATGTTTCGATGATATTTGAAGTGTTTGATGACATTACAATGTTATTAATGACATTTTTAATATAATAATTATGTGATGATGTTATTAAACACTTATTTTTTTATATGATAATATTTATATGGTGAAATGTATGATTTGACGCTTTTCGTCAAGTGAGAGGTGGATGTAGGGTCGTCTGTCGAAGATGGACATATGACCGAAGAGGGGTCTTCTAGCTCGTCAGTAGCGAATCACGAAATGTAAACCTGTGCATACACACACGTAATAATAATTAAACAAATTAATGATAAAATGAAAAAAAAACATAATATTAAATAAGATTAATGAATATTAAAATATTAAATAAACAAATTATAATAGCAAATTAAATCCAAACTTATGTTTTTCAAAAATAGAAATACTAAAATTTGAATTTTTGCATGTTTTGAAATTAAAAACTTGAGTTACAAAATTTAATGGAGAGTTAAACTCCCCGAGACTCCAGTTTGAACTTTTGATTGCATAATTTTTGCTTGTAATTGGCTAATCTGAACTCTTTTCTCCACTTCAACTCCCAAATTTTCTTTGATTTCTCCAGTCTAGATCCACACTTTGAGGATCCATTCTCTCAGTCAAAATAATTATAAACTAGAGAGATATCAAACAAGGATTCACCTCTCTCCCTTAAATCACATCAACTTGCAAAAGTCGATTCAGTTGGTATCACCTCCTCTATTTTCTTTTCCTTGCGATTTTTGTTGATTTGCAGAGGGCAATTCTTGGGGCTGCACAGGAGTTGTGGAGTTGTCTTCTTTGCCGGAGAAACACGTTGCCATCTTTCTCTTTCTTCTTCCATAGTTTCTGCAAGGTAGTTTCTCCTTATTTTATGCTCATCCCCCCACTCCTCTTTTTCCTTGATTAGTTTTATCCTAAATCGATCTGCTATATGATTATTTATATCGGATTTTTTTTTATTGTAATTACTGACTTTTGTGTGGAAGAAGCCAGTCAACTCTTTGAGAACTTGCAAATCCTCTTTTCTCTTAATCTGCAATCGATCTGGCTGGTATATTTGTTCTGAGCTGATTTGGATTAGGAATGGAGCTAATTGCATTTTCCCCACCTCATACGTTTCTTTTTCTCCGTATTAATATTGAATTGATATGCATGATATTTGTTGAGGTTTTTAATTTGAATGCTACACCCCTCTCCTTTCTTCCTCTCTATCAAATTTTCACCTTTGGTATACATCGATCCATTCCCTTGTTGTTAGTTTCTGCAGATTTCTTTTAAAAAGTGACATATGAGTTTATCGATTTGAATTCATCTTGTGGCATATGATAGAAATTCATGTGGTTGTGGTCAACCAATATGTACGTAGTGCTGTGTGCCCTTCTTGGCTGTTTGAATGCCCTCATGAAGTTTGGTTGGTGAAATGTGTGATGAGTGCTACAAGTTAGCTTGTGACGTGGTTGCCATTATAGCTTAGGATCGATTTTTCACCTGATTATATCGCCACTTCCCTCCACACTCTTCTCTATACTTTTTTGGTGATTTAAGTCGATGTAGTTGCCAAATCCAGTAGTCTCCTACAGATTTTAAATATTGGTGTGACCTCCCTCAAAAATCGACATGGCTAAATTTGTTTTGCTTGTGCATGAATTAATACGTCTTTTCAGCCAATAAATTTTCCCTTTTTCTTTGCTGTGATAATATCGATCTGGCTGGGCATATAGAAAGAATCCTTGTTTGGTTTGGCTAGCAGAGATCGATAATTGGGTTAATCTTTTTTTCATTGCACCTGTCAGTGAGTTTTCTGTGTCGCTCATCTATGCGATTTTCTTAGAAACTTCATTCCGCATATTGAAATGGAGTCGATTTTGTTTGGATTCCAGATTGATTGAAAGATTCTCTCTGAAATTTTCTTGAGATCTCTGCATTTATATCATTTGGGTTTAATGTTTGAATTCTTCCTAAATTGACCTTGGTTAGCCTTCTTCTGTCAATTGTAGATTTGTTCCAAAATGTTAAGGCGATTTCTCCCTCCCAATGGAATTTGAGGTTTGATTTGCTTGCGAGGAAACAACTGGTTCCAGTTTTGTTGCTAAAATACATATATCCGTTCATGGGATGTGATCACTTATTCCAGTTAAATGGAGATTTATAATTGTGTATAATTAGTAAATGAATTTCATTAATGAAGCTGTCATTAAATGAGAAATTAATACTTGACATCCACAGTAGGGAATTTTGATTTGTCTATTCATCCAGTTAATTCATTTTGGAACTTAGATTAAATGTAGTCCTATGAATTGGGAACGATAATAAATGAGATTTATCCAGGAGGGGTAATTGTATTTTCTGTCCAAGATGGATACATTGGAAAGATGTGCTTGTTAATGGGATTAAATAGGGAAGGGTGCCTACACCTATCCCAATAGGGTTAAAAACTTGGCTAAGTTATTTAATGAACTTTCTCCCTACCATAGCACATGTAGCTAAGTTCAATAGTTTGGTTGTTAGATACTACATGCACGCACATGTTCCATTCCTGATAGTTGATGTCGGTTTGCTAGGACACTCTGTTGTGAGGGACGAGAGCTTGTCATGAGCACCGGAAAGCGTAAGCTTCATTTTATTGGATGGATAAAACACCTGGGTCATATGTCTGTCTTCTAGTTGCAAATGGAGGTGAGTCCAATCACATTGGAGATTCTACATCTGGAGATAGAGATTTAGATATAATGTATTGTAAAGTCCTATGGACTATTGTACTTTGTATTATTGTATTTTACAAATGATCAAATGAGGTCTCATGAATAAGTTAAGTAAGCTATGAAAATGACCAGCGAAGTCTATGGTAACAAACGCAGCATGAGGTCACCATGTAATATGGAACTAACCAAAAAGTAAGGAAACACTAACCCGCTAACCTACTTACATGTGCATGATTCGTGGATTATGTGTTTTCATGCTTAGATTTCTATCCTTCATTTCATGAATACGTTGTTATGATCATGTTCATTTCAGTTTCTAAGTTACTTCAATCTCATGCATGAATCATTGCTTAAGTGCTTCTTTGAATAATTTTTCTATCATTTCATTAATAATGCTAAATTCTAGGTAATAATGTGATTTTTGGTAAGTTGTCATTATTCATATGCTCATTAATAGTGGTCAAAGTTGACACAGTACTTTGAAGTTCTTACTTTATTTTAACTCTAATTCTTATGAACAAATGATAAATCTTGCATTTATATTAATAGGTTATTGTTATTAATTTAAAATAAATATATGTAGACTATAATAGTGTTCAATATTGTATGTTAGAATTAATTAGAATTTAATTACGATAGTTAGTCTAAGGTTAGGACTAGCAGGTCCCTACAGGTTGGGAAGAGAGAGAGATGGATATAAATTATAAAAGGGGTGAGAGAGGGAGAGATGGAATGAAAGAAAAAGGGGAATAGGGAAAAACAGAGATAGAAAGAGGGTGACAATGAGGGAGGGAGAGATAGAGAGAAAAAAATGATAAAGATATAGGAAGTGATATATGGAGAGGTAGGGAGGGATATGGAGAAAGTAGGAGAGATGAAGGAAGAGGAGTGTATAAGATCTAGATCTAGAGATAGAGATAGAGATAGATATAGAGATAGAAATAGATATAGATATAGAGATAGGGAGGGAGAAATAGATCGGGTTTGTGTGAGTGAGAGAGATAAGAAGGGAGAAATAGGGAATGTGTGTGTGAGTGAAAGAGATATGGAGATATATAAAGAGGGATAAATATATATAAATTTTAGTTTCTCTCTCATTCTCTCTTGCTATAAACATTTAATTTATTTTAATATAGAAATTAAAATATAATTATTCTACAATAAATAAAATTTTAATAAGACAAAATATATAAATTAAATTAAATCTAACATCTTTTAATTCTTATTTGTAATTCCATAAGAAAACATGTAAATAATTAAAATAAAACTTTAACTTCATAAAAAATAATCCTTAAAATGAGAAATAGAAGAATTCTATAAATTTAAAAACAAGAATATCTAATAAAAGAATGTAACATTAAAAGATATTCTTACCAAAAGAAAATAGTAATAAAAGAAAGAATTTAATTCAAAATATTATGAATTAAATTCATTTTAACAAGTTTTAATTATTATCATATATATATATATATATATATATATATATATATATATATATATATATATATATATATATATATATATATATATATATATATATATATATATATATATATATACTTTTATGCACATTCTTTTTCTAATTAATGATATTAAAATATATATTTTTTTAATTTCTTATCATAATTTTTTTTCCTAGAAGTTAATATCAATTTAAACATACGGTTGGGATCAATTCTAAAGCCTTGCATCTATCTCCTCAATTTTGAGCCATTGATTTAAAAAAGGAGGTGGCTCACTTCACATAGGGAATGACTTCAATATAAATATTTATATTTCTTTTGCTTCTCAAAAATTGTTAGAATATGTACATTTAAATAATGTTTTGATTAATAAAAGTGGCATAGGCTCGTACCATTATATAACCGTAGAGTGACACCTACGACGCATGAGGGATGCACAACTAGAAAACCAACAAAAACATAAATATGTACATCTAGATAATGTTGAGATTGTGTATATTTATTAAATAATTTACACAATTAATTATAGAATTTGAATATAAGTTATTTTTACCATTTTTTCATTGTATTACAATTATATTTTTCAATATAATCATAATTATATAGCTTATATGCAAAAAATTGATTTGACATTTCATAAATATAATATTTTTTATAATTCTTTGTTTTAATCAAATAGATAGCATGTTTAATTATATAGAATATTATGTAAATAATTGTTGTAAACTATTAATTACAAATTAGTTAACTTGATCCTCAACTCATTCTATTCCAAGTTACCATGTGCACAATTAATTTTAATAGTTCATCTAAAAATAATTTAATAATAAATAAGAAACATTTATTATTATAAACTATTAAGAAATTATGAAGACGATACTTCCTTAACCTCCATTTCAAGAGATGCCAACAATGAAGCTTATGGAAGATAAAATCTTTAACATAAGCATTTGAAAAGGACTCACATTAATTATTACTATGCTAAAAAAAAATTGAATCCAAAAAAAAATTGAATCCATGATGAGTTGAAAACTAAAAGGAATTATGAAAAAGTTAAGACATTCATTTTCTCTTTATTTGTTAACTGTAGACACCTAAAATTGTCATGCCTAGTTAAATAAATATCTTTATTTATTTAATTATTTAAGCCTAATTCTTTTATTAATTAAAATAAATCTTTATTTATTTAATTAATTCATTTATCCTCTTCTAGCCTTATTTCTCATTTAAATAAATACATTTATTTATTTAAATTATCCTTTTCCTAAATTAAATAAATATCTTATTTATTTAATTGATCCCACTTCTTCTATTAATTAAATAAATCTTTATTTATTTAATTAATTCATTAACCTTTTCTACCTATGACACATGTCATTCATCTCTTAATTCCTACGCTACCTACCTTCTCATTATTTTATTATTTCCTTTACCTACCCTCTAATCATAGCCGACCATTTATCTTTTACTCCTCTCAATCTTATCCCTCTATTTCTTCTAGTGTCTTTTATATAAGGAGATGTTTTCTTCATTATCAACCCCCGCTTACAACTCGACTACACTACGCTTTTGAACTTTCATATGCGATCCTACTTGCAACATTTTCGTTCTTTGTTGAGCTCTTGTGCATATTAAATCTAAGAGAAAATATATCAAGCAAGATTAGTGGAGATAGGAAGAATGGAGATCCAAACCCTATTGGATATGTGATGGTATAATCTTTGTGATTTTATTTGATTTGCATTGTCTTAGGTAATCTTCATATGTTATAGTGGATTTTTGTTGTTGTTAGGCTAGGGTTTTGTGGTTGAATTCATTTAGTCTTTCAATATTGTTGTTCTTATCCATTTTCACCATATACATTTTGGCACGCCCAGTGGGACTCTTGTCCCTTTTGAATTTAACATCTTTTGTTGCAAATTTTGTGTTTTGAAGTTGCAGATCTGACATTTCTGACAAACTTTTGATATTTTCGCATCTGCGTGCTTTCGGATCGCGTTTTTGGTTTTCTACCGCATCTGTGACATCTGGAATCGCATCTGCGCCCTTGACAATATATATATATATATATATATATATATATATATATATATATATATATATATATATATATATATATATATATATATATATATATATATATATTGCAGATTATGGGAAACACATCTGTGTTCCCTAGTCGCGTTTGTGAAGTCTTCAAGCACATCTGCATCCAGGAGCCGCGTCTGTGTTCTGGAACAGTATCTGTGTCAGATCTAAGTGTGTCTGCAAAGTTATATAGCATTTGTGTTTCTAATAACTACGTCTGTGTGAGGTTGTTACATTTTGGGTTTCTTTGATTCGGTTTTTCATCATTTGGGTTTTTAGACCTTGTTTATTTTGAGCTAACATCTTCAGATCTAGCTAACGAAATTGGTGCAGCTTGTTTTGGAAAGCAAAATTGTTTTGTTGAAAGCCCCTATTTCACAAAGTCTTTTGGATCTAAAATATACCTAACTTGTGTGCTTGCAGGAAGGGGTGATCATTTGAAACAATCCAAATTACTAATAAATCTTTGTTGCAGGACCTTGGCAAGGGTTTTTGATTTTTATTGTGTGCCTTGTTTTCATAAACTAGCAAACACTTCTATTGGTGCACTAAAATTGAACCATTGTCTTTTGTGTCTTGAGCAATAGGTTCTTTTTGTTTAATCTTTAGAGGGTCTATCTCCCCGTGTGGTCATTAGGACTACTAGTGAGGAGAGAACAACCCAAGTGGTAGCGAGGAAAACCCACCTCTTCCGAACCACTATAAACAACTGTATCCATAGTGAAAACTATGGATAACGTGTGCTGATTAGTTCATACCGACACTATGTCTCCCCATAAACCTATTTGATCAAATTTATTTGATCAGTTGTAGGGCGTAACCCCTACCGGCTGGGAGCCTTCTGTATTTACAAAGCTGAAAGTGCCGCATGTATGGCCACATGAGCGGATGCTCTTATTAGCACCTTTTTGTTTTAGAAGCCAAAATCCTTCTAGTTGTTGGGGTAGGAGGTCGGACCTTTGGTAGTGGCCCACACACATACAATTCTTAGTTGAGATACAAATTTTGGCATGAGGAGTTTTCGTGGGAACTGATGCTTGGCTGCCCCGAGAAGTGAGTGCCAAGGGTGGAGCTAGTGGGGTCAAGCATCTAAGTATCCGCTCTGAATAGCGTAGCCTCAGGGGAAACTCCATGTGGGATCAACAACTATTGTTTTGGCCAGTCATAAGAATTATGCTTGACTTATTTTAAACAATCAAACATTCAAGACCAAACATTAAAACATTGTGTCTTTTGTGTCTTCAAGTGTATGCAAAACAATTTTACATCAAACAACACACTTTTCTTTGGAGTCATTTTGAGTCTAAACACTTGCAAACATTGAGTCTTCATCAACACTATGTCCTCTTGTCATGAAAAACAGTCAAACATTCAGATTTGGTCACAACAAAACAACTTCACATATTGGAAAAATTGCACAAAGTTTGCAGAAATGCGTCTGTGAAGGGCAAAAACGCGTCTGTGTCTTTTGAGCAACATTGCATTTACAGCATCTCAGAAACGCCTCTGTGTCTGACAGAACCACGTCTGTGTCATTTAAGCGTGTCTGTGTCTGACAGAATAGCATCTGTGTCTGACAGAATAGCATCTGTGTCTGATAGAATAGCATCTGTGTCTGACAGAATAGCATCTGTGTCCTTTAAGCACATCTATGAAGTATGTAGGCATGTCTGTATTCAGAATTGAAAACTTTCATAATCCAGCAAACAAGGAACAATCAGTTTCAGACTTATTGAGCTTCCTAGGTATCCTTTTGGGTCTCACAAAGTCCATCATTTCTTTACACCTTGCATTACATTCACATTTGTCTAAACTTGAGTCAAAAGGTCACTTGCTTGTCCTTAGCTTATTTTGTCAACACACTACATACATACAACATTTTGCTAAGTGGTCCCTCATCAAGGTCTATCACCTTTGGGTCTCATTTGGTCTTACTTAGAGTCAAGGTCAACTTACCTCATCAAGAGAAACTATCATCTCTTTGGAAGTCACACCTACTCTACTACATACATACTTGGTCTTACACTTTGGACGTTGCAAGTACACCTCAGATTCATTTACATTCCATCCAACTCTTAGTCTTCCATACTCTTTCCATTTTCATCTAGTCTCACACATCTTGGTCAATACCTAGTTCATGGTTGAAACCTGTTCCAAAAAATCTAGGAGAGAAGCTAAAGAGGCTCAAGAGTCCACAAACATGAGTTCCTATGAATATGACAATGATATCTTTTTCAATTCTGATCATACTACATTACCTGACATGGATGCCTATAGAAACATTCCAAATGTTGAGAACATGGACACTATAAACAACAATGACACACACAATGACAATATGGACAACTTTTTCGTACATTCAACAAAAGTGGAAGACACCATTATGGATCGCCGTTTCAATAGATTGGTTGAGGAAATAATGAAGAGAGATAGACAATATTTCTTGCAAGTGATGGCACATAGTGGAGCCAAGATTCCTCATGATTTTGACATGTCTCAAATAATGGAAAATCTACCTTTGCAACAATCTCACTCCAACATGGATCAAGGAGGCCTAATAGTGAGGCAATAGAGGACCACATATGGTGCCTGAATCACCATCATCTTTGTTTCAAAAACCAGAGGTCCCATACACACATGGTCAAGCGTATGATACTCACCTTCGCAGACCATTATGGAAGTCTTATGCAGAAAAATATGCTCAATCACATACCAATGCTAAGGATCAACCACCAAAGCAATTGGATATTCAAAGGCAGGCTCAAAATTTGGACACAAGGAAACCCCGTGTCAAATTTGGGGGCAACACACTAGAACAAACTCATGACATTCCTATAGAGTATGGTATACATGGACAAAGAAGATATTCCATTCCTCAACATGACTCTATACCAAGTGGTCCATATTCACAACATCATTATAGACCTCCTCCATATGAACATGCGTATGATCAATATCATCCATATATGCAACATGCTCCTCCTCCACTCGGTGGTGCAGGCATGGGGTTTGGTCCAAGAAGTCGGTCTCCACCTAAGAACAATTTGGAACAACAAATCAAGGACTTACAAAAGAAAATGGAGGACATAAATACACAGAAGCCAACATACACAATGAGAGACATATGTCCCTATCCATTTGACAAGAGCATTCCAATGCCTCCATTTCCTACACACTTTTTGATGCCTAAGTTTGATAAATACAGAGGCAAAGGGGATCCTAAAGCACATATAAGACAATTTTTCACAGCTTGCATTGAAGTAGCAGCAGAAGAGACATATTTGATGAGATTATTCCCACAGAGCTTAGGTGATCAAGGTATGGAATGGTTCTCCCAACTTCCACCTGGAATTAAGTCATGGGGTGACTTAGCAGAGGCTTTTATCCAACATTTCTCATACAACATAGAGACAGACATATCAGTCACCACTTTGTGCAACACCAAGCAAAAGGATGGAGAATCTTTTCAGTTTTTTTTACAAAGATGGAGAAATCTAGCCAGTAGATGCTCTTGTGAAATTCCACAAAAACAAATGGTAGAGATGTTCACCCAAAATGTTAACAAAGACATTGGTTATGACTTAAGAAAGGCTTGTTTGTCCACTTTCAAGAACGTCATTGAAAAAGGCTTAGCAACAGAGAAGGTCCTAATTGAACAAGGAGTCATTAAGATATTTAAGGAAAACAAAGATGACTTTAAAGGAAAAGATAAGCCAAGATTTTGGAATAAAAACAAGAACACAGTCAATGATGGTGTTGTTGATGCTAATACAATACGACCCAAAATCATTTTTTTTGGATCAAGCTCTACAAACAATCAAGTGAATACTCAAACAACTTCCAAATCATGAAGGTAGTACACCCCATTGGGAGAACCACTTGAGTCAATTTTCAAAAAGCTAGTGGCAAACAAGATAATCACAATTCTAGATTTTCCTCCATATGAGCCAAAGGTTAAACCAAATTGGTGGAATGATGATGAGTATTGTGACTTTCATAAGAGCAAAGGGCATAAAACAGGAAATTGTCATCTACTGAAGAACATCATACAAGATCTCATTGATAGAGGTGACATTGAGATTGAAGGACACTCATCCAATCAAGAACATGAAATGTTTAAGGAACCATTCCCAAAGCATGACAAGGGAAAAGCTACAGCCACAGATGACCAAACCAACTATACCAGAGCATCCTATAACTATGATTCCACTATCAATCACATTTCAATGGACAATTATGTTTTTACCATTATCATCAAGAACAAAATGCCTGAGAATTCTACCCAAAGACCCAAGATCATCCTGGAAGGAATTGGATCTTCTTCCAAACCTACCTCTGAATGTAATGTTACAACTCGTCAAGGTAAATTCACTTTGCAAGGTGCTCTAGCTAAAAGCACCAATTCCTCATCAACCAAACCTAAATATGACCTTGTAGAACAGTTGGGGAAGACACCCATGCTTATCTCCATCCTTGAGCTCTTACGCATATCCCCCACATATAAAGCTATTCTTGACAAAATCTCTAGAGACACTTATGTCTCTATTGATCTAAACGTGGACTAGTTTCAAGCCATGGTGGGATACCTTTCCATTCCACACTCCCTTACATTCACAAAAGTCGACGACGCCTCCGTAAGTCAGCCACATAATGCACCTTTACACATTGAAGCCTTCCTACACAAACACCAAATAAAATGAGTCCTGATAGATGGAGGAGCAGGTCTAAACATTTGTACATTGAGCACTATTAAACAAATGGGATATTCAGATAAAGCTATGAATTCTACAAACAAAATTACCATCAAGGCATATGATGATGAAGAGCGTTCATCCAAAGGCACAGTCACCTCAAGCCTCTCAGAGTTGGGCCAATTACAAAAGATGTGGTTTGTCAAGTCCTTGATCTAGAGCTCACATGCAACATATTGCTAGGACATTCATGGATTCATGAGATGAACATGGTACCATCTACATATCATCGATGTATCAAGTTTCCACACAATGGAGTTGAAGTGACCATCAAAGCGGATCCAAATCCATTCATATATTGCAACAAACTGCGACCTAGATCAGAAATAACAATCCCAGTCAATCGAGAAGCTATTCCTTCATCAGTATATGTTGATCTAGAATCCTTGAAAGCTTCTACATCAAAGAAAGGAGAGATCAAAGAAAAATTTAGGGTTAAAGACATGGGATGTGGTGAGTATATCTTTCATGTTGATCAACTCCCACTATCTCCTAAGACATTCAGTTGACAAGAACAACCTACAAACAATTTGCAATGCCAAGGAATTGGGTATGAACCACGTAGTGTTGTGGCTACTAAGTCTGAATGCAAATCTCCTCTAGTGGTGCAAGCAACTCTTGATATCGATAATCCTAAGAGTGGTTCCAACAAAGAATCTATTGAGCATATCTCCAACCCTCTTGAGAACTCATATATCCTTTACATTTCATCCACTCATTCCATTTCCACTCCACTTCCAGACTTGGATCAACAACAATTACAAAAGTCCTTACTAATTGGGGATCAAAAATCAAGCTTTGAAAAGAAAAATCTAAAATTCAAAAATAAAGAAAAGTCCTTTAGTCCAAATCAAAATCAAAAGCTATTGGACTCTGCAAAAATCAAAGTCAAGGATAAAAGTCCTACAAAGGCAAAAGAGAAAGAGATTATTTCCCCTATTATCAAAATAATTGGGGGCAAAAGTTCTAAAATTTTAAGTCAAAAAGCATACTTGTTAATCCTAAGTCTCCATCATGCTATCCTACTTTCACTTATTTTCGCAATCATAAGCCTTCATCACTCATCCACTTGTTCCACACATCCTGTCCCTTCTGGCGATACATTATAAACCTTTAATGGAGCTTCCTTGAAGGACTTTATTGTCAGAGATGCCCAAACTTCTTTAGGTGACACACGTATGGTCCTATGTAGTCCACATGCTAGTAATTCTATCTTAGTTGCTTTATCAAGGAAGACAGTCACTCGATCTACACATCATTCAGTCAAGGAACGACACAACTACAATCATAAGGTAAAGCCTCACACATTTGAGGTGGGTGACTTAGTTCTCAGAGAAAATCCTAAAAATCAGCAAGACAGAGAGAAGAAGGGAAAATTCGAACCAAATTGGCTTGGTCCTTACATCATTACATCAACCTATGGATCTGGTGCATATCAACTCTTAACCACAGAGGGTGAAAATTTGGAGGATCCTATCAACAACATGCACCTTTGCAGGTTTTACACATAGCTCTTCAGAGTATCTCAATTCAAAAATACAAAAAAAATCAAAAATTCAAAAATACCAAAAAAATCATAAAAAAAAAAAATCGTTACTTGGTGAAAACCTGGCAAACAGGTGCCTTGTAACGCAAAAAAATTGAAAAAAATAGAAAAACATTTCATCCAATGGTGAAAACCACTTTGATGGCGCCCTGGGCAAGTACCATGGTGAAACCTGGGTCACCAGCGCCATGTGTAGAGACATTGCTCCTCCCTCCTTCAGGATTCTATCTCATCCTTTCACTTTGCACACACTCACAACCTATCCATTCATAAAAACTTACCCATTCCCATCATGGCTTGTTATTGATCTACCCAAGATTGGTTAGCCATTCATAATAACATTCCTTTTCAACTCTTTCCATTCATAATAAATCAGCTCCTATCTGTGGCTAAGGCAAATCCTACGTCTAGTAATGGGTGTGGAACTGAGAGCATTGCCTGTTCTGTGGAGTATAGTTTCTTCCACTTTTCTTCAGTCTATCTGCGCACAATCCGCAATAAAGTAGCATTTACATCATAGATCCGCAATAAAGTTCCATCTTCTCCATAATGAAGTATCAGTTTCATGGATTCAGTCAGTTTCAGATGAGACACATCAGCAACAATGGGTATCAATAAATCAAATCTTTCAAAAGACACAGACAACATATGGTTCAGTGCTATCTATCCTTTTTGTGAAAGTAAACATTGTGACCACAATCAAATAGACTTATACAAGTGACAAGAGACACTAAACTTGAGGACTACAATGGATGTTGGTGTCGAGTCTTGGTTTTCTTTTGATTTTATTTTTTGGTGACATGTCTTTTAGCTTTTCCAGGATGTCTCTGACTAGAGATTCTATCTCCAGGATGTCTTTGACTAGAAAAGCAAGGATGGGGTATCGTCACCTATTTTTATTTGTTGTCTGTGGATTGACTCTTAGTAATGCTATAACTTGTCCAAGGATATGACGACACTGTGAGTCTAGTGTGAACTGGGGCATTCCTTGTTTGTGATTGTCTGATCTCCATGAAAACAGGTACAATGACTTTCTGGGTTGAACATATACCTCGATTGTCATAACCTATTTGCCATAATAAAGCTCAATGATGATAATGCACAAGAAGCTCTTTCACTTTCTTATCTTCTACCTTCCACCCCCCTTTCTTGATTGACCTCCATCATCCTTCTTGAGTCCGTGTAGCCTACTATCACACAACTGAGTATAATGACACGCCAAAAACATTTGCATTTCATGTAGTTGCACCTGCATTACCACATATAAGCATTTCATACATACATATAGATATCACAATTGCATCACATCCTGCACACAACACATGTTAGCACATTTTACATTTTTATCATGTAAATAGTTATTTGCATTATCATATTCATTTCCATTCCATACATTCACACTTGCATCATGCATAACATATTAAAAACATAAAAGAACAAAAATATTGCATTTCATCATCTACATATTTGCAACCATAACATAAACATCATGTAGAAACATACATCATGAAACATCTCATCACATAGGTACACATGCATATAGCTGCCGCAAAGATGAATCATCTCATATATATATAATCATAAGTGTCATGATACAATGATGTCAAAATCATATAACTACAATCACCCGAAGGTGTCTACATCATCATACAAAAATGGTACAAAAACTGATACATAGGGAGCCTCTACAGCTATGATGAACTCCCTCCCTCGGAACCACCTAGCCTCGACGAAGTCTGAGCCCTGGAAGGACCCGCCCTAGGATCATCTCTCCTATCCCCTCTATCTGGTGGTGGTGGAGGACCCATGACCCCACCACTAGATGCCTGTCTCCTGTGACTCCCTCTAGTGGCCGCCACTGTCCGTGATGGTTTGCGAAAGCTCCTCGCCCGCTGCTCTGGTGGCACTGCCCCATAGTATAGGTCTTGCCAATAACCTATCTCCTCCCCTGCTCGTAGAACATAGGCGTATCCAGCCCCTCTATCCTCTACCGCCTGCCTCCCAACCCTCAATGCTGTCTCAGCCTCAGTGTAACATTGGATAGCCTGATCTTGCTCCCGCTCAGTGTCCCTGAGATGTCTCCTGAGTCGATCCCTCTCCCTCTCCAGCTCCTGGGTCTCATCTTCCTATCCCTGGTAGATCTCCCTTAGCTCTAATAGTTCATCCTCCTCCTCCTCGGCCCCCTGTACCTGTGGTTTCCCCTATACTAGTGGTTGTACCTATGCTTGTACCTGTGGCAGCTCATGTGGCTAACCCTGCCCTTGTCCCCATCCCTGTACTTGTCCCTGCACTTGTCTTGGACCTTGTACTGCTGGCACCTATAATGGCAAACCACCGCGACTCCTCACCACCCGAGCCTGCCTCTCCTCTCCACCCTCTCTCCATGGAGCCACCCTCCTCTCTCCTACTGCACCTCACCTCCTCCATCAACCTCTACCCCCACCATCTCCATCATCATCCTCATCCCCTCCACCATCTCCATCTATCAACTCTCTTGGATCTGTCAAGCGTGGAAATGGATGCTCTGCCCAATATGCAGTATAATTTGCATCCATCCCTGCATCCTCAATCTCAGGCCACATATCCCATGGCATGGGCACCATCTCTACCAGCTGCATCACGACCTGATCATATGATAACAGTGGCCCAAAGTGTGCCTGGTCTCGCACTATCCGCGCATACATACCAGAACCCCATGGCATCCGCTAGATCTTGCCAAACTGCCTGCATACCCTATCTACCAACTGCCTCTCCAGTACATAGGGCGTCCGCCCAATCAAATATCTGCTCTTAAAAATGTATGGAAGATCCACTGCGTCATCCTCCCACTACTCACACTCTCGGTACGACCTCCATATCATAGTGTCAACCTCATCAAGGACTCGACGCCAGTGCTCTAACCTGCCAACCCGTGGCTGAGATGTAATCATATCATACAAGTGCACAAAGCTACGTCCGTGACCCCTACCTCTGAAATGTATTGGTCATGTCACTGGCAGATACTCATACGCCCACACCTATAGCAATGTAACTCTGCAGCCCAATCCTACAGATCCATGGTAGACGAACTAATGGAGCTCATAGTACAAATGTGTCGGCACGCACGGTCCCCAGGCATATCTGGTATGCTATGTCACCAGTGTCTCCAAGGTACTTCCCCAGCCTACAACCAACCCTCATGTCACCCTATCTAGACACAGGAACCCACTGATCATTCCTCCTAGCATTGTTGGTAGTGTTAGTCCTGTCACTATCATGGTGTCCCAGGCGACATGTCCAACCCTTATCTCTAGTCCCAGATCCTGGAACACTCATCTCAATGCCTCCTTGTCTCCATCTCGATCATAGGGAATCAACTCCCCATCGATCGGTATGCTCAGAATCCTGTACACATCCTCTAAGGTGACTGTCATCTCACCCATCAACAAATGGAATGTGCATGTCTCAGAGTGCCACCTCTCAGCAAGTGCAGCAGCAAACCCATGTTCACCCGAAACTCAAGCACATACAGAATAAATCGCAAACCCATAACCTCAATGGTAGCTCGGTCCTTAAATGTCAGCTCTGGTCGTAACCTCTGAGTCAACGAGAATCTCTCCCATGACTCCAACATAGGTAAGTACTCCTGCAGTCAAGCAAATCAACTGTCTCAGTTAAAGTGGCATTCACTGTTCATCACAAAATGCTACTTATTATCCTAGTGCTTATATCTATCATATGATATTCTATCCTAGTGACACTCAATGTTCATCACAAAGTGTTGCTTCTATCCTAGTGACACTCACTATTCATCACAAAGTGTTGCTTCTATCCTAGTGATACTCCCTGTTCATCACAAAGTACTACGTGCTCTTGCACTCACTGTTCATCACAAAGTGTTTCTCATATTTGCACTACCTATTCATCACAAAGTGCTACTCATATTTTAGTACTCCCTATTCATCACAAAGTACTATGTCTTGGTACTCCTTATTCATCACAAAGTGCCTCGATCTATCCTATCCTAGGGCCTCTACTTGAGTGTATCCTCTTGAGTAGTTTCCTAATTGGCAACGTATGTTCTATCATAGAATTGTCAATCCTAGCCCTATCTGCTATCCTAGTCTTCTCTAGAGGACCTGCTTGAGTGTATCCTCTCAGCAGCTTATCCAATCGACAGCGTATGTTCATCACAGAACTGTCAATTTGGCCTAGAAGACATAAATGCACATTTTTGACACAAACATGCCTTCATGACATAAACGTGCTTACATACTGCATAAACGCGCCTGCTCTGCACAAGCGCACCTGAAATACACAGTCGTGCCTATGCTCTGCACAGACACGCTTGCTTTGCACAGATGTGCCCACATTGCACAAACATGCCTGCACAATGCAGACACGCTTGCATTTGACATGGTCACTTTTTCCGGCACAGACGCACCTAACACAAACACAGATGCACCTAGCTAACCTAGATGTGCCTGGCACCAATGCAGATGCGCCTCAACGTTTTTGACATTACCTAAAAGTGCATTTATTGCACTACCTAGCATGCATTAATGACATCATTTATTGCGACAAAGTACAAGGAGGTTTTGGTGGTACTTACCGGCTCTCCTGCATCTGTTGGCCTCTAAAATCGGCGAACACGATCGAATCTATGCACCAATGCCATTGCTGCTGACTGTTGCTGCTCTATTCTCGCTCTACACTCTGATCTCTTGGATGTGTGGATGACAATGAGGATGTATTCCCCTCGTGGTCTATTTTATAGACTGCCCTGGCCCTGGCCCTAGCCCTAGCCCTTGTTGCCCAAGTCAGTCTTCTTTATCCCGTGACTCTGTCACTCTATCTTGTCAGCCCTTTCTAGCATTTCTTTCTTATCGAGAGATTGTTTGCGATCTTTTCAAACATTTTCATCCAATCTCTCGAGGGGGCATATCATTCCCATCCTGGGGCCAGTTTGTATCAGTTCATCTTATCTTCTTTGAAACAATGCAACAAGTTGCATTGTCTCAAAGAGGGGCAAAATGTAGACACCTAAAATTGTCATGTCTAATTAAATAAATATCTTTATTTATTTAATTATTTAAGCCTAATTCTTCTATTAATTAAAATAAATCTTTATTTATTTAATTAATTCATTTATCCTCTTCTAGCCTTATTTCTCATTTAAATAAATACATTTATTTATTTAAATTTACATTTTTTAATTTAAATTATCCTTTTCCTAAATTAAATAAATATCTTATTTATTTAATTGATCTCACTTCTTCTATTAATTAAATAAATCTTTATTTATTTAATTAATTCATTAACCTTTTCTACCTATGACATATGTCATTCATCTCTTAATTCCTACACTACTTACCCTCTCATTATTTTATTACTTCCTTTACCTACCCTCTAATCATAGCCGACCATTTATCTTTTACACCTCTCAATCTTATCCCTCTATTTCTTATAGTGTCTTCTATATAAGGAGATGTTTTCTTCATTATCAACCCCTGCTTATGACTCGACTACACTACGCTTTTGAACTTTCATATGCGATCCTACTTGCAACCATATTTCCGTTCTTTGTTGAGTTCTTGTGCATATAAAATCTGAGAGCAAATATATCAAGCAAGATCAATGGAGATAGGAAGAATGGAGATCCAAACCCTATTGGACATGTAATGGTATAATCTTTGTGATTTCATTTGATTTGCATTGTCTTAGGTAATCTTCATATGTTATGGTGGATCTTTGTTGTTGTTAGGCTAGGGTTTTGTGGTTGAATCCATTTAGTCTCTCAATATTGTTGTTCTTATCCATTTTCACCATATACATTAACTTTCAACATTGTTAAATGGATGTTGATTTATTCTCTCTTTCACACATATCTCAAAGGATTGTTATAAGGAGATGAATTACAAATCTTATATTTTATGATTCATAAAAATATCAAATTTTTTATATTGAAATAATTTAAAATATTAATTAGAAAAAGTGAATCATTTTTTTACATGACAAAGTAATTAATTTATTTTTAATAGATATATTAAAAATTATATGTTTTTTTTAGCATTAATAAACTTATGATCTTTTGTGAATTATTTCAAATTTGAAATCTTTAATATTTATTTTGATTTATTTTAATACTTGAAAATTAGGTGGATAAAAAATGAAATTATAATCTAACTTCACTTAACATGTTTATAGCTAAACTTCCATACTCTAGACTATAATTGATTCACTACTTTAAAAGAAGAATCTAAATTACAATAAAATATATTAATTATAAATTTTCACTATTTACAAAATGTTTTAAATTTTTCAATACATTTAATTAAAAAACACACTAAAAAGGGTGATTTTCAAATGGTTAAGCATTTTACTCTTATAAAAGAGATCCAAGTGAAAATTCTAATATTGACATTTTTTAGAAGTGATAGTTTCATCTACAAACCTTATTAGCCTTTAATGATAGATCAAATAGTCAAGCTATTGGAAAACAAGGATGATTGTTGTAAAGTTATAGATTCAATTTATCCTTGTATGAATAGAATACAGTTCATACTGTAAATTGAAGTTACAATAGTACATGTTAAGAATTTACTCCACATATCCCACTAGATATTAGTTCCTCATTTATAAACATTAACAAATTAGTAGTAAGTAGCTATTTAAATAAAATATTGATAACATTAGCAAAAGTTATGACACAATGAAGCTATAAAAAAGTTGCTTTAAATTTGAAGGTATTTCTTTCAGAAGTAGATAGAAAGTAGGACACTTTACAAACTTTTATGAATTGCAACCGACCACAATGAAGAATGAGTAGCTTATCTCCCCACTTTAAAGTTGAAAGCTTTAAACAAATATGTGCAGATGGAGTAGAAGGCACGTTAGTGAAACAAAAGGAGACATCTTCTCTGACGTTTAGAGTGATGAAAATTAGTTTGGTAGTTGTGTGACTCATTCAGAAATAAAACTTTTCTTGAAAATAAAATATGATACAGGTTTTACAAAGTGACTCTCTAAGAAATCATTGATGTGACAATAGTTGTTGATTTGATACCTACACTTGTTGATTTAATTTCCAATGGTTGTGATAGCACTTGTTAATTTAATACTGATAGTTGTGACTTTAAAGTTGCTATTTTTTATGATGATTGCCCATAGTTGTTAAAAGAAACCAAACATATGATGGCACATCAGTTGTACAAGTATGGATCTCCCTTTTGCACGACCATTGGTGTCACCTTTTTTTGGGGGTTGTTTTGGACACCTTGACAAAGAGCATGCTAATGTGGCATCATAAATGATGATGTGGCTTTAAAACCTTAGTTATAAGTAGGGGATTTCCAAGTAAGCTACTGTAAAAAGTTAGGAGTGATTTGAAATTTCTAGATAGGATTTTGAGAAGTGCAAAGTTAGGGTGCTCAACTACTGGATCATCTCCTCTATTTTATGGGTAATTTGGATTGAAAGTGGAAGGTAGGTGAGTTGGTTTCTTTGTTGAGGTGAAGGATCATCGAATCCTCACCTAATGTCTATGGAATAGTAGGACCAACCAAATTGTAGAGAAAAACATATTATTGTAAAAGGAAGATAAAAATGACTCTTGTGAGAAAATGGTTAGATTCAAGTGCATAATGAAAATATCTAGGGAGCTACACAAATTAATGATAGAACAAGAAGAATGTATTAAGTTATGGATGTAGAAGGTGGAGGTTTAATGTGTGAATATATTTGTGTTTACAGATATGAAGAGGATAGGTGAATTAACCTAATTCACACAATTTTGTACCATTTCTTGATATGTACATGTATCAACAAGAAATTTTCCTAAAAATGAGTACAAAATTAAATGAAAAATGACACAGGTATGCAAATTTCAGCATTATATTTTGTCCAACTTTGAGGTGCATGTGAATATTAAAATAATTTATTATTTGAAAGTATGTAACGATCATTAACATGCATGTAAAGTAAATTATCAAACACGCATAATAAAGGAGATTTAAAATGAACCCGATCTAATTATGCCAAATATTCTAACCTATGCTATTTAGGTCACATTTCCACAATTCTAATCAATATTTGATAAGTTCATTTGAGTGCTTCACATCACTAATATTTTATTGATTGTGATGAAGTAGTTTTTATGACCAATCTAAACATTATTATACGTTGGTTCATGAAATATCTTTGAGGACTATGAAGATTTATATATCTATTCCAAGCATGGATATGAATAGGACCTTTGTTTGTGTAGCAAAGTTCTCAACGGAGAAGTGATATCTTTAAATCAACTATGCATCCATTTTTGGGATCCAAACATGACTAAAATAAAACCTTTGAATTAGGCTCCATTGATAATAGGCTCATGTTATGTTTGCAATAAGGAGAAAGGGGTAGAGAGGTAGAGGTAGGGATAGAAAGAGGGAAAGGTAGATCAAGAAAAGGAGATAGAGATGACAATAGTGATGGAGATGGAGATGGAGAGATAAATTCTAAAATTAGTGCTAGGTAATCAATCTAACCTCTTTGTTTATATGATGACCTATGGGATGTTGTGGGATATTTATGTTGACTTAGGAATAAAGGCATGGAGAGGTTTTATTTGAGATCTCAACATCCTTATATGAAAATGCTAGATTTGTTAAATTAGGAATAAGGTTTGATTTCTTTGCATATTGTTAAGCATTATTAAAAGATGAATTTAGTAAAAATATTCATAGGGAATCCTCTATTGTACATATATGACTTATAACCCTTTTCAATAATGTATACTTGAGTATTAAAGTAGTTGCAATTTCAATGGGTTCTTGGTTAAAATTTTGATATGAATAACAAGTGTGAATATTATATAGTCAATAAATTGAACTAAGAATCAACTTTGAGAGAAATGGTTGTCCGAGTCCAAGCAAGACTTTTTCCATTGTGTGGAGAAAATGTCATATACATTCAAATTTTATTGAGATTTCATTTTAGAAATTTGTGTTTTGCTAACAATGAAACAAAAGTTATAGAATAGCACAAACTACAACCCTTGTGACTGATTTTGAAAATAATAGTTTGATGAAAGTGACTGCAGTGCTTGCTTGAACCCAAATTAGATAATAACTATGTATTCTTGGGAAAACATTAAACAAGTTTTTGAAAATTCAATTACATTGTTGTTTCTCCCACCATTTTTTATAGCTTAGATGGCATGTAATGCTCCTCTCTCTTCAATGGTATTGCATGGTTGGCCCTAGAGAAAGTGTGAATTGTTCTTTCCATGAACAACCATTGCCCTATAAAAAAAAGGGCCTACAATAGAAGTGACATTGGTATTTAGAACCGGGTGCTCTCTATTATCATTCCAATTGTCCCTCACTATGCTACACCCATCTGCAGCATATGCAGTATTATTATGGCCATTCTTTGCTTACATCTATCTGCATTTTATGCAGTATTATTACAGTCATTCTTTGCTTAACAAGTGATTTATGAATAGGGTGAAGGGCACTTTAGTTTCTAGAATTACATTTCAAATGTCATCTTACCTCAAGATTCTGCACAAATTGTGATGTGCAACAAGTAAAAGTATGAAATCCTACGCAACAAAAAAATTTCAAAAAGAGATGAACCAGAAGCAAAATTGGATTTAAGGGTTCCATGATCCAGTCGAGTACAAATTATAACTAGCAGTTGTAGGGGGAGTGCCTGCAACAGGAGGTCAATAGGTCTGATTGTAAAGGCAATATGTTAGTAGATATATTATTGTTGTAATATTGAGAGGTCTATTGATTGACATTCATGCCATAGAAGTATTGTATAACTAAATAACAGAATTCTATTAAAGAGATAATTGTATAGTAAGAAAATTTTGGTGTACATAACCCAACCAATGGTTGTTCCCAAAGTTGAAAATTTTCCACCCACCATCCCCCATGCTGGTGTATGTAGCATGATGTACTTGAAGAAAATGTCATGAATATTTGATTTACATTTTTTTTGTGGGCTATATTATTCCTAACCAAATGTTTTTGTTGGACCCAGAGTATTGTTGTTATCCACCCTCCATCCCCCATGCTGGTAAGAGCAGCATGTTATATAGCCTTTTGTTGAATTCCATGTGATTTATATGATGGAAGACCTGCATCATTGTTTCATTTATATAAGTTAGATTTGGATAACATGTAAAATTGGTGAAGTTAAATACTCTTAAAATCTTGGAAATTTGAAATCTAGTAATTTTTAGTAATATAATACCTCATGGATGTGAAATGGTAGAATTGGAATCTCATCTATCATTCATGTCAGCATTTGTTTGTTGTGAGAGAGCTTTTCTGCAAAGAACTTTTTGAAATCAATAATTAAATTTGGTTTAAGAAGTGAAAGCAAGTTAATTTTTCTACCTATTAGTATCTTGTATTATGAAAAGATTTACATACCTTGATAGTAATGAGCTAGGTGTATTGGTTGTTGTTCTTTATGCAAAGCTGAATTTTTGAGTGAAGAGAACCTGAAAGCATGAAGGGGTGTTAAAGAGAGAAGGTAGTTAATGTTGAGTAGAAAAATAGGTACCAATTGAAAACCTTGACAAACCATAATATGTGTAAAAGTGAACATGTCCAGAGATAGTTGAACAACCTAAATAAAGTAAGAAGCCTACAAGAACAAGTTGGAAAATCTTAAGGCTATTGCAAATAAAATGTTTTTTTGCATTATTAGAGGATATTCAATATATTGAACAAGTGAGTAAGGTTTACACACTGTGAAAGTAATGACTTTGCTGCATTCGATGCTATTCTTTACTGAAATCTCCAAGTTAATAGGTTGCTTGTAGACTGAAAGTGGTGAAATCTACAAACAGTTAAAGAACATAAACAAAGAAAGAAGCCTGGAAGTACACCATAGAAAATGTGAAGAGTGATGCAAATAATATGTATTAAAACATTAGTAGTGGATATTAAATGTATTGAACAAGTGGGTAAGGTTTACATACCTTGGAATTAATCATCTTGGGGTATTGGATGTTATTCTTTATCAGAAGCTAACCTTCACAAACTATAATACCTATGAAAGGGAAGAGGTGTCTTGCAGACTGAAAGTGGTCAGGTGCACAAACAGTTAAAGAACATAAACAAAGTAAGAACCCTACATTAGTATATCATTAGTGGATATTTAATGCATTGAACAAGTGGCTAAAATTTGTAACTGTTATATTCATATATTTTACAGCTTTCTTTGTTGGGTTGCATTTGGAACTTGTGATAAATAACACTGTATGAGAAAGCAATTTTGGGAAATAGGAGCGGAAAAAATTGTTGAAAGCAACAAAATAGTTGAACATGAAGTGAGTGTTAGATGTGTACCTTTTGTTGAAGAGTTGGGACATGTAAAAGGGCTCTTCACTTTCATAGACATTAGTTGCGTTGTTGAACCTGAAAAGTGGAAATATTGTTTTGGGTTGATACATTGAATAGAAGATATGCAATATGTGAAAACATAATGAAGATGTGATTTGCATACCTGACTGTGTTTGCTTTGTAGGTATGTTTCTTCTGTTCTGTGCAAAAGCTCCAGCAAGCGGACTTCCTCAGTCTTTTGTAGAATTGTTGATGTTGCACCTTTCAATCATGAGTACCTTTGGTAGGTGAAGGCTGGTTGTATGCGTAGGTGTTCAATTTCTTTTACTCTTGAAAGTGTTGTGAATATTAGGTCTTGTTTCTCTATTTTGCCGATGTCAACTGTGGCAAAGTCTAATGTAAGCCCTTGTGATTTATGAATAGTAATGCCCCATGCCATTGCTAGTGGAATTTGTGTCCGGTTTCCTCTAGTAATTGGTGGAATAGGCACATGTTTTGCATTTTGTGGATCCCATGAAGGCCCAGTATAGTGTTTGAAAAGAACAACCACATATTTTGGCAAATCAGGTGGTTTGGAAGCTGCATCGTAGACAATTTGTTTGATTTGACCCAAAACACCATTTACAAGGCCAACTTCTATCCATAAATCTACAATAAGCATAATTTCCTGGTCTATAGAAAGAAGAATTTCAAATGCTAGTTGTTCTTCTTGGTGTGCCTGCTTATCTCTTTGATGGGCAATGATTGCTATTGCACGTGCAATGGGTGAGTGCAATTGTGTGAACATTTTTATGTTGTGTGCACTTGAAGCTACATTTGTTGCAAACAAATGCTTCTGTTGGCTGAAGTGGTTATTCTGATTAAGTGTCAAAGCATGGGTTGACCGCAATTGGAGGGATTCCCAGTCTATTTGCAATGGCGTTGCGTTGCGGATATTAAGCAACATTTCATGGAAACTTATCTGTGAAGAGCTTGTGCCTTGTTGATGAAATGGAATATCCAAGATCACAACAGTATCGAATATGTGCCATAGAGCCAGTGTCGTTGAGTGAGATGTGTATAATGGCCTATCCATAACTGGGGGAAGCTGTGCAAGATCACCAACCAAAATGACTGAGATACTTGCAAATGATTCATGTTGTGTGCTGGGAAAATCTTCTCACAATCTTTTATCAATCTTAATGAGTAATTGAGGGCCAACAAAGCTCATTTCATCTATTAAAATGTAACATATATGTTTGCATTGCTCTTGAAACATTAATAGGGAATGGCCTATTAAGGGTTTGTATTCTTGAATGGGTATACAGAGGGTAGCATGGATTGTGGTTGCTTGGATATTATATGCGGAGACATCTGTTGGTGCTAGTACAAGCAGAGGATATTGTGCATGTTCTGAATTTGAGTTTAACTGTCTACGTATGCAGTCAATAAGAAATGATTTTCCAGTGTCTGTTGTGCCTTGAATGATTAATCATAATGGTGAAGAATGCAAGTTCTGCTCGGCATGAGTTTTAATGATATCAAGTGCAATGATTTGGTTCCTTGCAAGCTCATAGTTAGTAGGTGCATTAAAATGTGGGCTGGCTAGATTATGGGGTGCTTAGCTTTTCTCTGTTAAAATAAAGTGAGATGCTTTTGAATGCAGTGATTCATTACGTATAGAAGCAGTCCAATCAAATAGTAGATCAAAATCACGTCTGCCAAGAATTTGAAGAGCAGCAACTTCAAAGTTTTTTTATGCTCCCATTTGTGACAACAACTCCCATTCATACAGATCTTCATGAGTAGATTGTCGAATATCTTCTGGTTGTAGCTCTTCACCATTTTCTATTATAATGTGTTCTTCAAAACCATTTACATGCCAGCGGATGTAATCTGTACTTTGAAGATGTTTCCAATTTATTATAATTTCTTCAGCTAAGTTCCCTATATGTAGAGAATTATTCGAAATGGTTTGTAAAGAAGTAATTCACTCCAACAAAAACTTTCAAAACTGTTGTCCTCTTCTAAAGGTAAAGATTTGTGTTGTGGGTAGACATTTACAATTGTTGGTAGCTTTCTTTTCATCCATTTACATGTTTTACGTTGGTCAGAGTATGTATATAGTTGGGCTAAGCAAAGCAGAGTCAGGTTTGCTAATTTTGATGGTTGGTTCATGTAGTTTGAGATGTAAGATATTGAGGTTTGAGATTCTTCATGGCAATTAGCTATGCGTTGGAAGATTCCTTTGCCAACATTGAGCATTACAAATTGGCATGTGCAAGATATCAATGGGAGTTTAAGTAGAATGTGACAAGTTTCTTGTGCGCTAATGTCCCTATCAACAACAATTCACATTAGTAGTCTTTGGTATGCTAAGAGAATTGTATGATCAGAATTTGTTGATTCGACTATCTGTTTCAAGATATCAGTATAACTTTCTGATTTCTGTTCAGTTTTGGATGCATACTTTGAGATATATTGTAGAACTGCTTTTTTGGAGCAGACAAGTTGACAATCAACATTAGCCCTCCATAGGGCGAGCATTGTTGGGTTGTGTACATTCAGATGATTGTCATTCCTTGCTGGTTTGTATGATGGGTTATTGTTGTGGTCTAGTATCAATGAGGATTCATGTTGTTCAGGCCAAGGAGCTTTGTACCGACATTGAAGGGTTGAGTTTTTTTTCCTCAAGTAGGTATACTCTGAACACTTTGTATGTCGTTGAACAAAATTGAGTAACTTAGTATAATCAACGCAAGGATCAAACCTGGATATGATCTCTATATCTGCAAGACATGGATCTGAAATTACGAGCATATATTGCCTGTTCAAGCGAGCTTCTTGAGGAAGTGGATTCCATGTGTTAGGGTTTCAAGCAGACCTGAAGAAAATATGAACTAACAATTATATGCAGATTTAAATACAAAAGATAAAGGAATAAAATAGGACACAGATAACATAGAGATTTAACGTGGGTTACCTAGAATGGGTTACATCCACCATACACAACCGTCCAATCTTTCTTATTATCCAGCAAAAATAGTACATCAACATTACAATGCCTTAAGCATCCTAGCCGCTTATAACATGCATTTTTAGGGCAACAAACAAAGTCGACCTTTTTAGGATTTTGTTACAATGTCGGTTTTCATCAACAAAAAAATGGCAAAAATTATTTTCTCGGGGGCTACATGCTAAGTGTACAGTACTTTGCTGATCAGTCACCACATTTCAACAATCTCCCACTTGGAGACTGATCAGGCTCCACACCGAACAATATCCCACTTGGAGACTGAAACTACACAAAACCACTGTACATGCAACATCTGCTAGAAAAAAAACACTAGGACTCGACTAGTATACATTCCACAATTATCAATCAAGAAGACCAACACAAACTGATGAAGAAATCAACTTCTCCTGTGGAACTGCCTTCGTGAACATATCACCAGGATTTTCACTTGTGTGAATCTTCTCAAGCCATAACTGACCCTCCTCCAAAACAGTCCGGATGAAGTGGTACCTGAGCTGAATGTACTTTGTCCTTGAATGAAAAACAGAGTTCTTTGCAAGATGAATGGCACTCTGGCTATTAGTATACAATGGGTGATCCTCCTGTGTCTGACCCAATTCCTCCACAAAACATTGTAACCAAATCATCTCCTTGTTGGCTTCTGTAGCAGCAACATACTCAGCTTCAGTGGTTGAAAGTGCAACAACCTTTTGCAGCCTAGAAATCCAACTGACTGCAGTTCCCCCTATAGTAAAAACATACCCTGTAGTGCTCCTCCATGAATCAATATCACCTGCCAGATCAGAGTCAACAAATCCACTCAGAGCAGCATTAGATCCTTTGAAACATAATGCCTTCGTAGTGGTTTCTTTCAAATACCGAAGGATCCATTTCACAACATTCCAATGTTCCATACCTGGATTACTCATAAACCTGCTCACAACTCCCACTGCATGTGCAATATCTGGCCTTGTGCATAGCATTGCATACATCAGACTACCAATAGCTAATGAATACGAGATGTTAGACATTTTATTTACCTCTTCTTGTGCCTTTGGGCACATCTCCTTAGTCAATTTGAAATGACTAGCCAAAGATGTACTAACTGCTTTTGCATCCTGCATGTTAAATCTTTTCAACACCTTCTTTATATACTCACTTTGGGACAAATTCAAGGTTCTATTTTTTCTATCCTGTGTAATCCTCATACCCAGAATTTGCTTAGCTGAACCCAAATCCTTCGTAGCAAATGACCTGGCTAATTTATGTTTAAGATCATTTATGTGTTCCATGTTAGACCCAGCAACAAGCATGTCATCAACATAAAGCAACATGATAATATAACTTCCATTATCCAATCTCTTAAAATATACACAATGATCAGAATGACATCTATGATAACCATGTTAAGCCATGAAGCTATCAAATTTTAAATACCATTGTCAGGGTGCTTGCCTTATGCCATACAAACTTTTCTTCAACTTGCACACCAAGTTCTCCTTACCTTTGACCTCATATCCTTGTGGTTGCAACATGTAAATTTCCTCCTCCAAATCTCCATGGAGAAAAGTTGTTTTCACATCTAATTGTTCAAGATGTAAATCATCTGTAGCCACAAGACTAAGTACAGTTCTAATTGAAGTCATTTTTACAACTGGAGAAAATATTTCATCATAATCTATACCCTTTTTCTATGCAAAACCTTTTACCACAAGTCTGGCCTTATATCTTTTCTGACCTCCTTCCTCCTCCTTCAGTCGATAAACCCATTTGTTAGGCAAGGCTCTTTTTTCTGCAGGTAAAGGGACTAAGTCCCAAGTCTGATTTTTCATCAAGGAGTCCATCTCCTCTTTCATGCCTAGCTCCCACTATTGTTTGGCATCCACCTGCATTGCTTCTTCATATTCTTCTGGTTCACCAGAATCAATTAATAATATAGAATACAAAGAAGGAGAAAATCTTTCAGGGGGTCTACTTGACCTCGTAGAATGTCTAACACTTGCAAGAGTTTGTGGGACATTCTGTTGTTGTTGAGCATCAGGTACCTGTGGCATTTCATTTTTCAGGAATCTCATCCAACACCACATATTCTTGCTTGTCTTGTTCATGCTTCTTTTCTTGCATTTGTTCTTTATACATAACCTTCTCATTGAATATAACATCTCTACTTCTAGTTATTTTCTTATTTTCAAAATCTCATAACTGATAGCCATATTCATCTATCCCATATCCAATGAAGGTACATTTATGAGATTTAGCATCAAGCTTGGTTCTATTTTCTTTATCAACATGGACAAAAGCTTCACAACCAAAGGTTTTCAAAAAAGAATAATTTACCTTTTTACCAGTCCATTCCTCCTCTAGAATACCACCATCCAAAGGGGTTGAAGGTCCTCTATTTATCAAATAGACAACAGTATGTACAACATCCACCCAAAAATGTAAGGGCAATCCAGCATGCAATCTCATGCTCCTCGCGCATTCCATGATAGTCCTATTCATTCTCTTTGACACACCATTTTCTTGTGGAATTCCTAGAACTATTTTCTGCTTTCTAATCCCATTTAAGGAGTAGTAATCTTCAAATGCCTTGCTGCAATACTCACCTCCATTATCCAATCTGAGACACTTCAACCTTTTTCTTATCTCATTCTCAACCAAAGCTTTCCATTTCTTAAAAGTTTCAAAAACATCTAATTTTTGTTTTAGAAAATATACCCATGTTTTTCTGGTTGAGTCATTAATAAAAATAAAATAATAACAAGAGCCACCAAGAGATGATACCTGAGCCGGTCCCCATACATCTGAATGCACAAGCTCTAACTTCTCACTCTTCTTCTCTTTCCCAACCTTGAGAAATCTGACTCTTTTCTGTTTGCCATAAACACAGTTTTCACATAACTCTAAATCAATCTTCTTTAGTCCTGGAAATAGATTTTTGGAGTGAAGGATTTTCATCCCTTTCTCACTCATGTGCCCAAGCCTATGGTGCCACATTATCGAATCTGTTCTTGCAACATCTATTGTTGTTGTCCCTGCAATAACTTTATCTGTAGCAGATAAGGTAGAGTAAGTGCTACCAGTACACAGATATAATGTGCCTACCTTCACACCTTTAGCTACTACTAATGATCCTTTAGTGACCTTCCAGATACTATCTGAGAAGGTAACTATGCAACCTTCACTACCTAGTTGCCTTGCAGAAATTAAATTTCTTCTTAATTTAGGAACATATCTAACCTCCTACAGAAACCAAACATTTCCATTTTGCAACTTGATCTTTATCTTTCCTTTTCCAACAATTTGACAGGGCTCATCATCACCCAAATATACCTATCCAAAATCACCTTGAACATAATCAAGAAAATATTTTCTATGGGGTGTAGCATGAAATGAAGCCCCATAATCTATTACCTAGGAATCATTAACATTATCCAAACATAAGATTAAAGCATCTTGTAAAGTATTACTTGCAATATTAGCTTCCTTACTGTCATTTTCATTTTTGTCTCTTTCTTTGTTTTTCTGAGACCAACAGTCTTTCTTTAGATGACCAGGCTTTCCGCAGTACCAGCAATATTTCTTTCCTCTAGATTGAGAGCGTCCTTTCTTTGACTTCCCTCGCGACTTCTCATTCCAAGGGCCTTTTCCTCTTTCCTTTGATCTTCCTATATTCTCCACATTCAAAACACTACTTGATGATGTTGGAGTCTCACCTGTGCTTTTCCTTCGCATTTCCTCGCTTAGGATAACACCAACAATATCATCAAATACCAAAGTATTTTTTCTGGAGACAGAGTTACTTACAGCCATAACCAAGCTATTCCATCTTTCTGGCAAAGAACATAAAATCAAGAGAGCCCTAACCTCTTCTACAAAAGTAATTTTTACCAAAGATAATTGACTGGTAATTGTATTAAATTCATTTAAGTGCTCCGCTATAGATCCTCCCTCACTCATTTTCAAATTAAACAAACACTTCATAAGAAATACCTTATTCGAAGCCGAGGGTTTCTCATATAGCTTAGCCAACATCGCCATCAAATCTACAGCCATTTTTGCTTCTATTATATTGAAAGCTACAGATGGTGCAAGGCACAATCGAATGGATCCCAGTGCCTTTCTATCTAAAATTTCCCATTCTTCATCTAACATTGTGGTCGCTTTCTTTTCCTTTCCTTCTAATGGCCGCCACAAATCTTTTTGATATAGGTAATCCTCCATCTGCATTTTCCATAACTGATAATTCTGGCCATTAAATTTTTTGACCTTGAATTTGGAATCCTCCATTGCTCCCACTCAAATTTGAAAGTCCTGTCAATTTACAGAAAACCTCGCTCTGATACCAATTGTTAGGGTTTGAAGCAGATCCGAAGCAAATATGAACTAACAATTATATGCAGATTTAAATACAAAAGATAAAGGAATAAAATAGGACACAGATAACACAGAGATTTAATGTGGTTCACCCAGAATGGGTTACGTCCACCATACACAGCCGTCTAATCTTTCTTATTATCCAGCAAAAATAGTACTTCAACATTACAATGCCTTAACTTGCATGATCTGACCAATCAAGGTTATCAACATTTGGTGCTTCTGGTAACCAAAGAAATCCATATATATGTGTAGATCCTTGGTGTTGCCATTCATATCTATACCAGTGGTCAATGGCTTTCAGTTCTTTGACAATGAATTCATCACGAAAGATTTGAAATCTTAAGTGCAAGTATAAAGCTGTAATGTGGGGATTTTTGACTAAATTTTCAATAAATTGTCTTTTGTTGTTGGGTACAGTAGTTGAATTTGTTTTTGGCAATAACTTATGCAAGTCTGGCCATTTTGTATCAGTTGAGCTTAAGGTAAAGAACAGTGTAGGTGCACCTAACTGTTCTATCATTGATGTAAGGTCACACTGGGATTTGCTCCAAAGTGCTCATGTACCACACAACGAGGCTACATATCGCATGATATGATTTGGTAATTCACTTGAGGGTGTATTTTGTAAGTATTCTTTAAGGCGATGAAGATTGTGTTCTAGATTAGTCTTAATGAACACAACAGCTGATTGTTGGGATTGATGTCTCATCATAAGATTGTAGATATAATATCTAAAGAGAACATGTTGCCCAAATCTTTGATCATAATATTTGATCAGGTGCAAAGCATATTCATGTAAATGTACATGCCTTATTCTTTGTTGTAGTGGTAAAGCCATTCCAAAAGGGAAAAGTGTTGGGAATGCCATGGAAAGGAGCCCCTTTGTATTGTATTCATTGATTGGTGATGTACTTATTTGTGACTAAGGAACAACATTGTTGTTGCTATTATCTAGATGGAGGATGTTTTTTATGGCATCAAGTTCTGGTATTGATGATGGTAGTTGTGGGATAAATGAGGAAGTATTCTCCCCTATTTGTTCTTCATTGTTAATATTTGGCAGAGTGGAAGTATCTTGAATAATATCTTCTTGCAGTGAATGCATTGAATACAGTAGCTCTGTAATGTCAGTGGTTTGGTCTGGCAATAGATGCACTGCATCTAGATCAATGACTACATCCTTGTAGTATTCATCATGTTTCATTTCGTAAGCCAATGCATTCATGATGTGAAATCTATTCATGTAATAGTCATAAGTTAATCCTTGCAAATTGGTTCTACGGACAATAAGAATTTCTAATTGCTTAATATGATGAGGTAATGTTATTGCAATTTCAAAAATATCTTGTGGGAAGTTTATTGTATGGCCAAAATATTTGTATTGGCCTCCCCTTGCATGCGTTACTTGTAAAACAGGGGCAATTCTTGATATGAGCATTTCTTCTACTTGAGAGAGAGACTTTAAAGTAGAAGGTTGCTCACCTGGGTCCATATTGTTTGATAGTGAGAAATAGTGGAGGCCTTTTTCTCCATAACATCTCATGCACATGAGTACGTGATTGACTTTTTTAATAGTCATGATCACATAAATTTCTTTACAAATAGAACATGGCTCTGTGACCTCCAACATATCAATCCTTTTGTGGAAATTAGACAATGTATTTTGAAATGAAGGAGTCTTCACAGCAAGCTCAGGAGTAGTAGAATATGTTTGATTCACATTAATTGGTAGAATGTCTTGCACTTTGTAGGCAGGTTTCTCCCACTAAAATCCTATCGGCTTAATAAATGCTACAGACTTCAGAATGGAGTTATTAAACCACATATTCGATAAAAGTGTATGTGTGTGTGTGTGTGTGTGTGTGTGTGTGTGTGTACATATCTATATGTACATATACATATATCAACACTACATATATATCCAGGCTGAGAAAAATTTATAACCACACTTGTCTACAATAAACGATAGACATCGAGAAATTAAAAGCCAAACAAAGATCATTTACCTTGCAGAGTGAAAGTATTGACATTCAAAATGTTTACAAACTAAAAAAATTTGTAAAAAAAACACTTACCTTGCAGACTAAAGCAAGTCATTACAGAGATTGTTACAACATAAACAAGAACTACAACCAATAAGAGAAGTAGAGGAACATGAAATCTCACCATGTTGAGTGCTCAAGAGATAGATTTCTACGGAAAACAATATTTACAACTATGGGTTAGGAGTGATGGGATCATTTGACATGGCAAGCTATCAACATCAAAGCAAATTGATCCCCTTGACTGAAATTCATTATGATTTGCTAAATTAGACTAATTTCATTATTATTATTTTGAACTCAATTAGATTTGAAAGTCAAGACAGACAATAGCTATTCAATGAGTTGTATATTGGTTTCCATGGGATAAGAAGTCTGTTTATTACCAAATTTGGTTTTCCCTCTTTTTAGGTGTTTAAAATTTGCTCAAAACAACTGTGTGTACCGTGGAAATAGTAGTGAGAGGGTAGATTTGTGCTGTTTGTTAAGGCAGACAAAAATGTTTCTCTTCCAATGGGATAAAATTTAGCTACTGAAATTTCTGTCTCACAGGGACTCCACGAAGATTTGATTTCACCTAGAAATTGCCTCACAAGTACATTTTGTACTATGAATCTCCAATTAAGATCACTTTACCTTAAATGGACAGGGAAAATTAGGGAATCCTTTATGTTTCGTTAGGCCCTAAGCCTTACATATATAAGGGTCGAAACAAGAATTAGATCTCCTCAAGGATATTATATATATATATATATATATATATATATATATATATATATATATATATATATATATATATATATATATATATATATATATATATATATATATATATATATACACATGTATACATGTGTGTATTTATATAAATGTATATATGCCTATACATACATGTATATACATATATGTAGACATGTATATGTACATATAGTATGTGTCAAAGTGAACAGGTGTCATGTGTATATATACATGCATATATACATGCGTTCATGTGTGTATTTATATACATGAATACATGCCTATGCATATATGTACATAGTCAAGACAACAAACAATTAAATAACATAAACAAAGTAACAACCCTGCAAGTACACCACACGAAAAAAATAAGCACACTATAAAATAATGCACTACAAATTTTAAAAACTTCAAAATCAAGAGCGAACATTCTGTGAAAATTTTCACACCAAAATATTCTCAAGAACAACAAAACAAATCACATTTTAGGGTTCCAAGCAGCCATAAAGAACGTCAGTCAATAAAAATATCTGCAGAATCCAAAACCAAACTAAATTTCTTTTAACCTAGACCAGAATTTAATCGGCAAAAACCTAAATACCTATCAAAGTGAACAAATACGTTGCAGACTGAAAGTAATCACGTCCACAAATAGTTAAATAGCATAACCAAATTAACAACCCTGCAAGCACACCATGGCCAAAAATAAGGATGCTATCAAATAATGCATTCCGAATTTTGAAAACTTAAAAATAAGCTAAACGGGTACCTGGCAAAGTAAAACCATTCACAGCGAGAACCTCAGAAACAAGCCCAACAAAATAGTCCACATTCATGCACATCACCGAGGATGAAAAGATTAAAACAAAGTAACAAATATCGTATTCGACTATTGATGGTGATTAAAACTTAAACCAATAAATATCTGCAAACTGCAAAACCCAACTAAAACCCTTTTAACCTACAACAAAATGCACACAAACTGAAAGTGTTTCGTAAATCATTGCTAATCCCAACTCAATATTAACCTGCTAAAAAAGTGTTTTACCCTACAACACAATGGCACATAGCTGTGGCTTACAGACTCAAAGTAGCCACACCCACAAACAGTTAAATAACATAAATAAAGTACCAACCCTGCAAGCACAGGACGACAAAAAATAAGAACACCATAAAACAGTTAGAAACAAGCCCAACAAAACACTCAGAGCCAGAAGAAAACCTAACTCAATGACTATATCCAACATTATGTGAAAATGCCTTGCAGATTGGAAGTATTCACGCCCACAAACAGTTAAATAACATAAACAAAGTAACAACCATGCAAGCACACGAAGCGGGAAAATAAGCAGACTATAAAAAAATACATTACAAAAAAAAAAAAAAAATTAAATTAAATCAAAACTTACCTTGCAAATTCAAACCATTCACTGCGTGAAGCTCACAAAGAAGCCCAATAAAACAGTCACAACCAAAAAAAACCTAACTCGACGACTGCCTTACAGACTGGAAGTAGTCACGCCCACAAATAGTTAAACAACATAAACAAAGCAACAACCCTGCAAGCACACGAAGGGGATAAATAAGCAGACTATTAAAAAATGCATTACAAAACAAAAAAAAGTTTAAATAAAACCAAAACTTACCTTGTAAATTCAATCCATTAACATCATGAAGCTCACAAAGTACTCAATTAAACAGTCACAACCAGAACAAAACCTAACTCGATGGCTATATCCAACGTTATGCGAAAATTTGCAGAGCCAAATATTGTCGACAACAACAAAACAAATTAGATTTTAGGGTTGCAAGTGGCCATAAAGAATGTCGACATTCATGCATAGCCTCGAGGATGAAATCATTAAAGACAACATCACTTCGAAAACAGAGCGCACACACAGACACGATCGGAAGCGGATAGTTGACAGAAACACATGCACATGTCACCACGCGCGCTGGCTAGCGAACACGTCAGCACAGGAGGGAGAACATCAGCAGCAAGACATTCCGATGGTCACCGGAATGTCTTGCACTTTTCCGGCCACTTTCTCCCACTAAAAGCCTATCGGCTTAAAAATCCCAATATTTCTTATATGATTAATTTCAAGTTTGAGCATTAGGTACAATTTTTGTCAAACCATCTAGTTGTGTAGTTGAGACTGGAAAGTGAAACTCTTCAATACGGGTAATGTCATATTCAATACGAGTAATTTCCTATTTTATAGTAAAATTCTTATGTTGAGAAACGATAGTTTCATCTACAAACTTTATTAGTCCTTAGGGTAGATCAAGCAGTCAAACTATTGGAAAACATGGATGATTGTTGTAAAGTTGTAGATTTGATTCTCTTGGATATATTCGTACATAGGTAAAAAAAATGGTTCACACAAATTGAAGTTATAATGGTGCTTGTTAAGAATTTGCTTTAAATAGTTGCAAAGCAGTGAAGTTCTTGCCAAAGAATGCAATTACAGAGTTTGTAGAAAATATGTCTAAATATTTAGCAAATTGCAGAATAATTGAAGGTTGAGTGTAGACAAAATTTACACGGTACAAATGAATGTAGTGTAGTTAAAGGTGAAAGTATAATGAAAGAAACTCAGTGGTAAAGGAAAATTGAATAAGCAATAAAATTCAGTGCAAAGGGAGGATAAAGTTATGACACAAATGTGCCAAGGTTGGAGATAATAAGCAAGGAAATTGTAACATACGTTGCATTTTGTATAGAATATTCTAGGCTTTGATCATTCAAACTGAACTGAGTATGAATATGAAGTCTTGATAATCTAAAAAACAAACAATGCCTTCCAAATGGCCAAAAAAGAAATCATTTATTTAGTGCAAACAAAATTTTGAAACAAATAACAACTACAACACATGATTTCAAAGAGTAAATAGCTACTTTACACAAAGTTATAACCCAAATGAAAAAGATTACATCAATACAAAGCTTGACACTTAGTATGTATATTTAGTCTAATCCATGAAATTACAAACACAAGTTCCATAATAGCTTTGGCAACATAAACATTACATCAACCCTCATTGATAATTTGTGTGCTCAATGCATATATTTAAACTAATAAAAATATTAAAAGATATATATATTTTGGAAAATTCACTTATAGATCTATTAAAGAGTATTTTAACATTTCAAAAAAAATATTAGTTATAAGAGTAGGAGTTCTTGAAAACATTGAGTTTTAAAAAAAAATGTTTTTTTTTCTTAATTAGACCCAAAGTGGTATAAAATATACATTTAGTAGACAATTCCAATTGGAAAAGTTGTTTCTCATATATAATATAGCTATAATGAATCTCTATAGGCCAAATGTTTGACTAAATAATTTTTAGTTAGAATTACTTATTTACTTGTGTTGATAGGTTGGTCTGAAACGTGACACAATTTTAAGCTTTTACCCACCCCTTAGGACCACATATGACCCATTGCGACACCATTTGGTCCTATGTGGTCCTAATAGGTCCTAAGGGGTGCACATGTGTTGCAAGGGGCCTTAAGTGGTCCTAAGGGGTCACACATGTGTTCTGGTCCTAAGGGGTCACGCATGTGTTCTATTCCTAAGGGGTCACACATGTGTTAGAACACATGTGTGACCCCTTAGGACCACATATGACCCCTTGCGACAACATTTGGTCTTTTGTGGTCCTAATAGGTCCTAAGGGGTGCACATGTGTTGCAAGGGGCCTTAAGTGGTCATAAGGGGTCACGCATGTGTTCTAACATATGTGTGACCCCTTAGGACCACATAGTACACCTTGTGACAACATTTGGTCTTATGTGGTCCTAATAGGTCCTAAGGGGTGCACATGTGTCGCAAGGGGCCTTAAGTGCTCCTAAGGGGTCACGCATGTGTTAGAATACATGCATGACCCCCTAGGACCACATATGACCCCTTGAGACCAACACATGTGTGACCCCTTAGGACCACATATGACCCCTTGCGACAACATTTGGTCTTTTGTGGTTCTAATAGGTCCTAAGGGGTGCACATGTGTTGCAACGGGCCTTAAGTGGTCCTAAGGGGTCACGCATGTGTTCTAACACATGCGTGACCCCTTAGGACCACATATGACCCCTTACAACAACATTTGGTCTTATGTGGTCCTAATAGGTCCTAAGGGGTGCACATGCGTCGCAAGGGGCCTTAAGTGGTCCTAAGGGGTCACACATGTGTTCTAACACATGTGTGACCCCTTAGGACCACATATGACCCCTTGCGACACCATTTGGTCTTATGTGGTCCTAATAGGTCCTAAGGGGTGCACATGGGTCACAAGGGGCCTTAAGTGGTCCTAAGGGGTCACCCATGTGTTAGAACACATGCGTGACTCCTTAGGACCACATATGACCCCTTGCGACACCATTTGGTCTTATGTGGTCCTAATAGGTCCTAAGGGGTGCACATGTGTCACAAGAGGCCTTAAGTGGTCCTAAGGGGTCATGCACGTGTTCTAACACATTCATGACCCCTTAGGACCACATATGGCCCCTTGCAACACCATTTGGGCTTTTGTAGTCCTAATAGGTCGTAAGGGGTGCACATGTGTCACAACAGGCCTTAAGTGGTCCTAAGGGGTCACACATGTGTTCTAACAAATGCGTGACCCCTTAGGAACACATATGACCCCTTGTGACACCATTTGGTCTTTTTTGGTCCTAATAGGTCTTAAGGGGTGTACATGTGTTGCAACGGGCCTTAAGTGGTCCGAAGGGGTCACGCATGTGTTCTAACACATGCGTGACCCCTTAAGACCACATATGACCCCTTGCGACACTATTTGGTCTTATGTGGTCATAATAGGTCCTAAGGGGTGCACATGTGTAGCAAGGGGCCTTTAGTGGTCCTAAGGGGTCATATAAAATAATTATATACTCCTTAGGATGTATACATATACATACATAAATACACCTCAGGACATGCTATGAGGGGTCGTGTTTGGTCCTGAGGGGTCACACACGTTTGTCCTAATGTGTATATAATTATTTTATATGTATTTATGTATGTATGCACGTATGTATTTATGTATGTGTATGTATATGTATGTATGTATGTATGTATGTATGTATGTATGTATGTATGTATGTATATAGACATAGGTATGTATGTGTATGTCCTAAGGTGTACATATAATTATTTTATATGTATGTATGTATGTATGTATGTATGTATGTATGTAGGTAGGTATTATGTTTGTGTATGTTTGTATGTATGTGTATGTAGGTGTATGTATGTATCTGTATGCATGTATGTATGTATGTATGTATGTATGTATTTACATATGTATGTGTGTATTTATTTTCTAATAATCTAAACTAATATGATAGAATATATACAAAAATATATATATTTTTTAAAAACTATAAAAAACTAATTTTATATTAAAAATGATTTAAAAATATATATATAAATTAATATGTTAAAATAAATACATTTAAAAAAAAAAAGGTACTTACCACCGAAACCCTTCCGGTCGAATCTCTGAGACTTTTTGCACCTTCCTGCTTAACTCCAAGCCACTCAATGCAAAATGAGTGGATAGGGCGGATTTCAACAAATATATAGGGCAAGGGCTTTCCGACCGGAAAGCCCTTGCCACGAGAGTGCAACGTGGCTTCCGAATGGGACCAAATCAGTCCAGCTAGAACGCTTCCGACTGAAATAGGTATTGTTAGCCTAAAGTGCGACACGGATCCGTATGATCACCCTTTTATATTTTATATTTCATTTTTATTGAAAGTAGGTCATCAACACTAAAATATAAGGCTGATTATCTTGCAAAGGAAAAATACAAATAGAAAATATACATTTTATTAGTTTACATCATTTCAAAATTCAAAACATATATTTCACTTTCTATTGATTCAATTTAAAAAGTTGAATCAACATTGGTCATTTACTCTATAAAAGTGTGACACAACTTTGTACTTTTACCCTTTATAGGTTACAAATGCCCAATGTTTGGGATTTAAAATCATCTTATTTTGATCCCCAAAAAGGAGCTCTATGCAAACTCTTAAAGGTTACCAAAAAGTTGAAAAGAAAGAAACTTAAAGAAAATATAATCTTAAAGATCATAAGATAAAAACTAATTGAAAGGGATCTAAAAATAGGCCTCATCCTTGACCAAAAATATAACATTGAAAATAACAATCAACAAAAATAGCTACTACTAAAATTAGCAATTACCATGTGAGTGGCCTCCATGATTATGAAATACTTTTCTCACTAAAACTTGATGAACCTTTTGGCAAAAACCAAAACCTTAACTATTTGTGTCCATCCTTATTTTGAGTGTTTTATGAGTTGATAATGGTTTGATAAGTATTATGAGATTTTGTATTGCATTTTTTATAAATTCAGGTGATGTGGCTTTGAATATAATACTTTGTATTTAATTCATAAAAAAATACGTGTTTTAAGACATTTCAATATTTGTTATACTCGCATTTTTTGGTTTTTATTTTTAGCTAGAAAAAGAAATAATTTGTTAGCTACTATAGGTTGTTTGCTTCAAGTCAATAGATTATACTAAAATATCTTATATTACACAAAAATGTTGATTTACATTGTGTACATGCACAAAAACAAAAACATAGGTGTTTACCATAAGTTTGTTTGTATTGTAAACTGAAAGCTAAATATTGTTCCAAAATATTATAGGGTGTTTTGTTTACAAGTGAGTTTCCCCTTCCAATTTCAAATAAATTTAATCCTTGCAATTGTGTTCTCTTGAAAGACAGAAAGTTAAAATTATGACACAAAACTACATGTACAAGTAAACTCTACTGTAAGAAAGATTGCACTCAGTGGCATTGATCCATCATTAGCGTAGGTTTTTACTGCCATAAAAGAGGTTGGTTGCATTTCTATTTCTATTGTATGTTGATTTATCAAGCATTTTTTCTAGACACATTGGATTTCTTGAGAAGGGTTTATAAACTTCTAAGAAAATGCAATTGGCATGTGTCGATCTAGACTACACAACCTTTGCCAGTGTACGTTTTGCTTCTTCAAAATGGGAGCTTTGGAACAAGAGATTCACATCAATTAAAGCAATTCTTAAATAAATTTAAATTCTAGTGGTAGTGTGTCCAAGTAACATTCTCTGTAGAAATGCATTAATATTTTCTAGAAAAAACCAAGATGAGAAGATGCTTGAACAAATGTTCTCTTGTAGACCTATCTACTCAAGCTACCCTTCCAAAATATTTCAAGAGTCAGAAGATAGTCCACGCTGAAATAACACATAACATAAAACTTGCCAGTTGGGGTTATGATATAGCAATTCACCAATTTTCTAAACCCAGCTACAACATGGCTTAGGAATCGTTGCACAAAATATCTTAAGCAAATTCACAACAAGGAAGAAGCAACTATCATAAGCAATCCTGTCCTATCTAAGAGGCCTCTATTTTTGCCTTTAGGTTCATGACATTAGAATTTGTGTTACCTATGGTCTGATACAACCTTACTTTCTGACCCTCTAAAATTGCATCTAGAAGCCATCCAACCAATTATCCAACTATATGCACAACCTAATGTATGGTTATCTCTTTACGCATGCATGATCCAATTACTACGCGTCATACAAGAGTGATTGATCAACGAGTCTTCAAAACCAAAGTCATCTAATTTATATCATTCTTCAATACATTTTAAGAATGTCTAAATATATAAATTATATTGGATGAGTCTAGTCTAAGCTTGGTTCCTGGACATACTACAAGCTTAATGATTGATGAATATTGCATCAATAGATGGATCAAGTAATATGATATGGAAGGAATAAGCACAACAACCAAAAAGCTAAATTCATTAAAAATTTTACAAACATTAATGAAATGGGTGAAATCTTTTCTCTTATACCAAATCACACTAGAATGTAAACATTTTGGTGCACTAATGAACAACTATAGATCTTTATGGTACTAGATCATATTCTAAAACCAAAGAATTTGTCAAACAACTACAATATTCATCACTGCCACTTATATGGTGTTTTACTTCTTGGTCAAATAAGTTTTAAGAGAGTAATAACATGGAAAGCATTAACTTTAAAATTATTTTTGAAACATATGGCTTCTCAAAAATAGTACCATTAACATCCAAAAAGAAAATGGATTGCAGGGTTAAAATTGATGGCAAGAAAGGGTAGAGCAGAGGAGGGTGAAGCATCAGAGGTGCAAGTAGAAGGGTAGATGACCAATATTTTATTCAGCCTAGTATACCATCTATCCTTCAATGGAGCTTTAATAGCTCATTCAAGTCTAAGACTTGAGTTTCAAACAAAGACTAGCATTTGCTCCTAGAAGAGGGTGTTGTCACATAGATTTACTAAGAATGCAAAAAATACCCTGACACTTTTTCTCCTATTTTGATGGAGATGCTTCTTGCTATGGATAAGTTCCAAATAACCTGTTAGGTACCAACATTGGTGAGGTTAGTGTGAAGGCTATTGTGAGCTGGAATCAAAAGTAGAGGAGACATGAAGAACTATTGTCTAGGAGTCTACTACTAAGGCACTAGGGAATCTGTTACTCTTTATAGATAAGAAACAGTTGGAATTAGTTTTCCTCTCTTTATTGTATATTTTGATAAATCTAGCTAATGATATATAGGATCTGATCCTTTCTGATGTTTGTGTTGACTAGCTTTTAAACAATCTAGAAGTAGATCTTTAATCGCAGGTTTATGGATATGAGACAAATTTTGTAAAGATTATTATTTGGATGGAGTTCATCTGGAGCAACATCAAGTGGTCCTCTCCATCTTTTTTGTCTAGAGGCTTATTCCATGTATTTTTTTTAGTTTTCAAAGCATCAAGATTTTGTCTAGAACAATGGCTCATGATTTTGTGCAATGGTTGTTGTGATGGTATGCCTTTGTAAACCCTTTTGTTGATCTAACGGTTGAAACTATTAATACCAACACTTGTCCAACTTTGGATTTGTTGTGTTGATTCCCTATGTTTATGTGAAATCAAGAAATGACTAGGTTGTTGGCAAATAAGGTTGGAAATTTTGTGTGAGGATTGATATGGAGTATGAGGATTTTAAAAATAAATTTGCAAGGCTTTGTAACTATGTTATTGTAGACATTTCAAAACCTATTTTGTATTCTTCACATTGTATGTGCACATGAAATGTGCATTTTATTTTTTAAAATTTGAAGGACTACCAATTAGATGGTTCTAGTGCAATGAGTTGGGTAGAAGATTTTTTTAGTTCCATGCTCCTAAGTTTCTAGGGTCCAGTTTAGTTCATTGAGAAAAGGGGGTCTCCTAAGGTGGAAAGCTAGACGAGGATTTTGTGCTACAGAACCATCGTTGTTTAATGTTAAGTCAAGAGGATGGCATGATGATTCCTCACAGGCTCAATCTAAAAGGACTCTGACTATTTCAAATCTATTGGTAGAGGGGTTGGGAATCTTTCCTCTAAGGTTCTGTAGGAGCATAGCTGAGAGATGGAAGTTGACTTAGAGATTGGTTGATCAAGTTGATCATGAATTTCAAAGTACAATAATTTGGTAGTGACATACCTTCTACCTACCTCGAGGATTCTCGATTGTTTGCAGGGTTTGGTTAAGGTGTTGTTTTGAGTGGACAAACATAAGAAGCACAAAGGGCAAAAATTTGAAGTAGAGAGATTGTGGCAAGAAGCAACAAAAGCAATCAACATAGGATCACAATGAACTATGAAAGATATCTTAATTTGCAAGCGGAGGAGCCAACACACAAATAAAGATTTATTTTTGAGGGAAATAGAAAATGTTCACCTAAAAAAGGGGACATTTGATATATATACTACGTTTTGTTTCATGGAAGAGAAAATAAAAGAGTTGAAACAATGAAGTTGGGCTTTGAGCTCTTTTATTGCATCTGCAAATCTAAAATTTTATGGTCTGTTTAAGCTAAAAAAAATTCAGCAATGGATGGCAGCAAAAGCTTTTTTAGGTAACTTTTGAATTTTTTTTGTTAGAGGTTCTTTTGTACCATCTATGTCGATGCCATTAAAAAACATTTTTTCATAAAAAAACAAATTCCTTAAATTTGAAAATAAAAACTACTTTAAAAAAAGAAAGCTTGTCTTGTTTCACAATCAAGGTGTTGTTGGTAAACCCTAATATGTTGGTTCCCTATAAAAAGGAAGGGTAAAAACCCTAATTATTGCCCTAGCCATCAAAGATTAAAAAACTACCTTAAAATACCTGCCTTTTTTAGCAAAAAATGTAGGCAGGACATTCAAAAATAGTGGGCAATGTTTAGACAAAACAAAAAATCTTATCGCCATTTAGGTTGAAAAGCGCCTATTATTTCTTTGAAAATTTGTCACAAATTTCAACAAAAATAATTGTCATAGAAGCATGAAGGAGTCTCTTGGAGTAGTAAGGGTTTGTTTTACGAAACATTAGGAATGCAGCTATAAGTGGTACAACTGTTTCGACAACAACATTTGAGCCAGGGTTTTGGCTATCAATTTTTCAAGCAGTTCTGGTAGTTCCATATCCTCTAGCCTCTCCCAACATTTATGGTCATTGTTAGGACAACTTGCATAATTTTAATCAAGCCTCAATAATGTATAAACCCAAGAGATAGAAATACATCATCATGACATAAAGCATTCACATTTTGTACCTAAACATATATGGTGAATAGTAACCTAGAGAAGATAATCTGTGGCCCAACATGTGACAGTTTTTTTTTTTTGCATTGGAGAGCTCAGTGCCCATGAATCTAGGTCAAACTAAAAAACACTCCAAGATAGCATTATGGTTGTGAAGGCTTTGTTGTGCTAATTTATATGATCTTTGGGGCAGGCTTGAAAAATGTTTGTGCTCGATCATAACCCTAGCACACAATTGTCAATATCTCAACTAAATCTTCGCCATGCTTTTGTTGAGCAAATGTGTCTGCCCCATTGTAACCCTAGTTTTGATGCTAATCTCATTGATCCATACCTCTTTCCGAAAAAGAACACAAATGAGCACAAAGCATTAAGAGTAAAAAACCATAGACGTTCATAATGGCTACCAAAGCAAACCTTGTTGGTTTGAGGCTAGTAGTTAATAATGCTAGTCGATGGTAGTATTTTCATATAGTCAATGGTAGTATTTTCATATGTTACAAACTTGGGTCGATTATTTCCATTGCGTGTCATTTCTGCAGGATATGAAGATAAATATGTACAGATGGAGTAGACGGCACGATTGGTGAAACATTTTCTTTGAGTTCAGACTGATCAAATTGAGTTTGGCAGTTGCGTGACTCATTCCAATAAACTTTTCTTTAAAATCGAATGTGACTCTTTAAGAAATCATTAATTTTGCAATTTTTTTAAAGAATAATCAAGTTCGCCATCCTTTTTGTCGATCTGTTGGAAGTCTCGGTTTCTTCTACGAATTGCTGCCAACCACTGTAAACAAGACTTTAAAGTTGAGCACATTGGATATGAATTTGATGGTAAGACGTTCTGAAAGGCACGAACCTTCCTTTGCCGATCGAACAAGACTTGCTCTACATGAATACCAAACTATAACCTGGATTGATATTAGTTTTCTTTCATTATCTTGCTTAACTCTCATGGATATCTGATTACTCACACCTGATAATGCCTTGTGCTTTTTCTTACAACTTAACTTATCTTCTCACAACTTTTCTTAAATCTTGTGTATCTTTCGAATTATGGGTATTCGAAATCTTAGGATTTAGTATTATTTACACCGTGGCTTCATCTGTAACGCGCTTCAGAATTTAAAAAATATATAATTAATCATTATTTAAAATAATTAGAGATATTTATTGAAGGTTCTGAGGAAATTTCTCTTTCGAAGATCAAAGATGTGTAGTTTTATTTATAAGAGAGACAATCAGATTACAGTTTTGGAATGAGAAGACGAGTGGAAATTGTAATCAAGGATAACGTATTTGATTCTTCAACCTTCATTTTAAAAACACAACCTTTCTTCTTACAACTACTGTACAACATATTGTTTTACACAGATACGCTCTACAATTGAATCTTTAGCAGGCTTACATAAAATCAAAATTACATACAATCCAAGTCCATTACAAACTATAGTTATGAAAGCATTAAAACATTCAGAATTTATCATATTGAGAGCTTATTTTTGTATAGTGAATTCAATGTATTCGGTGATACAGAATACCTTCTATAATCACAATAAAAATAAAGAATCATGAATAAAACAACCACTCGATATTTACAACCACCACAGCGGGAGAACCAAATGCCATATCTACAATTCTTGGCTTAACAAAGCAATTCGCTTTTGATATTTTCTCTGGGCAAATTTCAAACAACCGACATTCTCACAGTCTGTCAACAAACGCAGATCAGAGTTAATTATCTTGCACTGCAACAGGACTTGACATCATTGTAAGGAATTCGTCGAAGCTGACCTGGCCATCCCCGTCAGCATCCACGCCTCGAATCATGTGATTACACTCATCCAAACTGGAAGTCTCTCCCAGCCTCCTTAAAATTTTGTGGAGTTCATCTGCAGAGATGGATCCGTTGCCGTCGATGTCGAACATGTTGAAAGCATCTTTAATATCCCGCAGGCTCGCAGCACTGTCCACGCCACGTGTATTGAGCGCAACAAATTCAGACAAGTCCACGTAACCATCTCCGTCCGAGTCAGCCTCTGCCATCATCAACTGCACCTCATCCTCCGTCGCATCGTGCCCCAGCGAACGCATGACGTGGCCCAGCTCCGACGGAGAGATTTTGCCGTCACCGTTGGCGTCAAATTTATTGAACACATTCTGAAGCTCTTCGCCGCTCGGCAACGAACAAGGAATCCTCACAATACAATCTCTGCTCGAATTTTGCCGTTCTTTACGGCCTGACATTTTCTTCGGCGACGAAGATTTTCGCGGCCTAGATTTGGAGGAGAAATTGTTAATGCCCTCTGATTGACGTCGGGGAGATTCAATCTGCGCGTTTTTCCGGTTAAAAAACCAGGGGAATCCCATTATGATCGATCCAGAGAATAAAAAACAAATGCTTTGAATTTTGCTTCGGTAGGGAAAGGGTTTGCAGCAAGGAAGGGAAAGAAAGTGTATAATAAAGCGCGCCAATTCTTTGCTTTCTCCAACACAGCAAGATCTTTGTGGTTACTCAACGGCTGCAAGGTATTCTAAATTGAATGATAACTGAAGAAATGGTACAACATGAAGTGGAGCTTTAAAGAGATCGCGTTATGGATTAGCGCGTGGAATCTGACGACGCTTTAGAAGAGGCGCACCGTCCGATCCTGAAATTAAAAACCGATTAAAAGAATCGTTGAAAACGAGTGAGGAGCGAAGAAAACAAGCTTTTTTTTCTTTGCAGTTGTATTGTAATTGCATAGAAATAATTGAAAACGAGTGAGGAGCGAATAAAATAAAAGAAGTGTTTCATTGCAGTTGTATTGTAATTGCATAAGAAATAGCTACGAAAATTGAATAAGTACAAGAAACTGCAGGCCGTAGGAAACTTCCGTATACAATCTTAATTAATTTCATATTCTATCTTTATTTTTTATTTTTTTATTTTAACTAGCAATTGTTTCTTGGTGTGTAATGAGTATGCTGAAGTGGTGTGGAAGGTCGAGAAGGAAACATTTGTTCTATTTTTTTGCATATATTTGTGTAGTACATGAGGTCATTTGGTAGGCCATGATGTTACTTGTGCAACAAAGCTATTAATAGAGAAGTGATACCTTAAAATTAACTATGCATCCACCTACAAAAATCCAATCATAATTGAAACAAAACCTTAATTTGATAATACAGTTTCATTACCAACAAGGCTCATGTTATGCTTGCAATAAGGTGAGAGTGAGAAAGAGTTTGAGATAGGGCTAAATAGAGGGATATGTAAAGGGGAGAGAATTAGTGAAAGATGAATAAAGAGATAGAAATAGAGAAGAAAATAGAGAAATAGATAAAATTGAAGATTAAGATGGATAATGAGGAGAGAAAAATGAAGAGGACAGAGATATGGAGAAATAGAAAGAGAGAGGGGAGATGAGTAGATATAGATGAAAGAGAAAAATAAATAATGGAAGAGAGAGAGAGAGAGAGGGAGAGATAGAAAGATAAAGATGGAGATAGGAAGTGATATATGTGGACAGGGAGAGATCTAGTGGTGTAGAGAGATATGGATAACTAGCTAGAGATACATGGATAGATGAGAGAGAGAGAGAGAGAGAGAGAGAGAGAGAGAGAGAGAGATGGATGGATGGATGGATAGAGGGAGGCATGTCTAGAGATATGGGGGGTGGAGAGGAAGATAGAGGTAGAGATGAAGATAGAGTGAGAGAGGAAGAGGGAAAAAATAGAGAGAGAGAGAGAGAGAGAGAGAGAGAGAGAGAGAGAGAGAGAGAGAGAGAGAGAGAGAGATAAATATAGAAAGATAGCCCAGATAGAGAGGGATAGATAAAGAGGAAGAGATAGAGAGATCTATAAAGGAAGAGGGAGAGATATAGAGATACATAGATGGTGAGATAGAGTTAGAGAGATAGAGATATAAAGAGAGGCGGAGAAGGAGAGAAATAAAGAGATGGACAAATAGAGAGAATTAGAGATAGACAAATAGAGATGGAGAGGGTGAGAGAAACAAGCAAACATAGAAGGAGTGATAGACATATGTTGGAAGAGAAAGAGGGAGATATAGAGATATACAATTAAAAAAAGGGAGAGAGAGGTCAAGATGAAGAGATAGATAGGGGATAGGGAGGGAATGAGTGAGGGAGAGATGGGGAGAAGGAGAGAAGTGGATAAGATAGAGAGGAGGACCTAGAAAGAGATAGAGATTGATATAAAGAGATAGAGGAAAAAGAGATTAATAGAGAGAGAGAGGGAGAGGGACATATGTATATATATATAGACACACACACACACACACACAATTAATAGAGACAAAGGTTTAGACTTTAGAGAGAGGGAGAGAGGGAGAAAGATGAAGAGATATAGATAGAGATAGGCAAGGAGAAACATGAGTGTGTGTATACATATTAAAGAGAACATAAGTAAAGAGATATAAAAAGAGGGAGAGAGGGAGAGATAATATAGAAAGAGGGAGAGAAATAGATATATAGGGATATAAAAAGATATAGATAGGGATATAAAGGAGAGAGATTAGATATAACTTGTAAATTATAAAAGGGGTGAGAGAGGGAGAGATGGAAGGAGAGAAAAGGGAGAAGAGGGAAAAATAGACTAACAATGAGAAAGGGGGATATAGAGAGATAAATAAGATAAAGATATAGGAAGTGGTATATGGAGAGGTAGAGCGACCTATAGAGAGAGTAGGAGAGATGAAGGAAGAGGAGTGTATAAGATCTAGAGATAGAGATAGAGATAGAGATAGAGATGTGGAGGGAGAAATAGGGTGTGTTTGTGTGAGTGAGAGAGATGTAGAGACACAAATAAGGAGGGAGAAACATGGAATGTGTGTGTGAGGGAAAGAGATATGGAGATAGATATAAAAAGGGGGAAATATATATAAATAGATGAAGAGGGGAAGAGAGGGAGATAGGGGATATAGAAGCAGATAGATATACAAAGTGGGAGCAAGAGAGAGAGAGAGAGAGGGGGGAGAGGGAGAGATAGATAAATAGATAGAGTGGGAATGATAGAAGGGGAATAGAGAGGGATATATGGAGAGGTAGGGAGATATAGATAGGGGAGAGAGATAGAGATGAATATGAAGATAATAATCTTGAATAGCCTACTACCCTCAGCACAACACCCCAAGAACACTTGTCATCCTTAAATTATTAGAATGAAATAAACAAGTTAGTTTCTCTCTCTTTTTCTGCCGCTCTAAACATTTAATTTAACTTTTAAGTTGAAATTTATTTTAATATAGAAATTAAAATACAATTCAAATATAATTATTCTATAATAAATAAAATTTTAATAAGACAAAACATATAAATTATATTAATTCTAATATATTTTAGTTATTATTCGTCCAAATTCGATAAGAACCCATGTAAATAACTAAAATAAATTTTAACTTAATAGAAATTAATCCTTAAAATAAGATGTAGAAGAATTATAATAAATTAGAAAACAAGAATATCTTATAAGAGAATATAACATTAAAATAAATCCTTATCAAAAGAAGATAGTAATAAAACAAATATTTTAATTCAAAATATAATTATTCTATAATAATTAAAATTATAAACTATAAATTAATTTTAGTAGTTTTTATTATTGCCAAATATACATTTTTTCTTTTAATTATTAAATTAAAAAATATTTTCAATTCTATCAAATGAGGATAATAATAAAATATTTATTTTTTCTTTTACACATTCTTTTTCATATTAATAATATTAAAATATATATATTTTATAATTTATTATCATAAAAGATTTTTTTTCCTAAATTAATATAAATTTAACTATACGGTTAGGATTTATTCTAGTCTTGCATCCTTTTTCTCAATTTTGAACCATTGATTTAAAAAAGGATGTGGTTCACTTCAAAGGGAATACCTTTGACATAAATATTTATATTTCTTTCACTTCTAAAAAATTATTAGAATATGCACATCTAAATTATTTGGAGATTGTATATATTTATTATATAATTTACACAACTAATTATAGAATTTGAATATAAGTCAATTTTACCATTTTCTCATTGTATGACAATTATGATTATTCAATATAATCATATTTATATAGCTTATATGCAAAAAATTATTTTTACATTTCATAAATATAATAGTTTTTATGATTCTTTGTTTTAATTAAATAGATATCGTGTAAATAATTGTTATAAATTATTAATTACAAAGTAGTTAACTTGATTCTCAACCTTTATCAATTATTAACAAACATGTATTATTATAAACTATTGAGAAATTATGGAGATGATACTTCCTCAACCTTCATCTGAAAAGACACAAAAAAAAAAATGAACCTTATGAAACATAAAATCTTTAACATAAGCATTTGGAAGGGACTCACATGAATTGTTACTATGCTAAAAAAATAAATGAATCCAAGGTGAGTTGAAAGCTTAAAGGAATTATAAATAAGTTAAAAACATTTAACTTTTTCTTATCAATTTATTAGCTTTCAACATTGTTAAATGGAGGTTGATTCACTTTCTCACACACATATCTTAGAGTTGTTATAAGGAGGTCAAATACACAACGTATATCATTATAAATGTTGTAATTTAATGAGATTTTAGATTTGATGATTTATAAAAAATAATTTGAAATATTAAATTAGAAAAAGTGAGTCATTTTCTTACTACAAAGCAAGTAATTCTTTTTAATGGATATATTAAAAATTATATATAAGATTTTTTAGCACTAATAAACTTATGTCTATTGTGATTTATTTCAAATTTGAAATGTTTTAGATGATAACAAATACATACACAATCGAATCCAAAAAACATTAAGAGAATATTTTGTTTTATTTTAATACTAGAAAATTAGGTGGACAAACAATGACTTTTATAATTTGGCCTCATTTTCCTTTTTATAGCTAAACTTATATATCTTAGGTTATAATTGATTCACTAATTTAAAAGAATCTAAATTATGAAAATTATATTAATTATAACAAGTTTTCACTAGGAGATGGCAGAGAAGTTGTAGAGCAATGGCAGGAGCAAAGGGGTTTCAACCAAAAATGAAGACGATGGTTGTGAGGATGCCAGCGAAAAATTCCCATTTACTGCTATTGATGCGTTAGATGAAGTGGAAGTTGATAGAGGAATGATGTGAAGTTGGGCAGTTATATGCATAATTATTGGTAAGAGAAGAACTAGGTTGGAAATCAAATCTTGGATTGAGAGCATGTGGAACACATAGTACATTGTTAACTTTCTGCCCAAGAACTTCTTCACAGTGGTGTTTGCCTCTGAAGAAGATAGGAATGAAGTTCTCTTGGGAGAAGTGTGGATGTTTGAAGATAGCCCCCTATTTATTCAACCCTGGGCCCTGAATTTTAATCCTTTGAAATGCTCTCCATATGATTCGCCAATCTACGTTAGATTGTATAACTTGTTGGTGCAGGAGCACCCTTCCAAGCTCCTCCTCCTTCTTTTTTTTGCTTGTGTTATGCTTCTTTTGAAGCCATTGTATATAGAATAAGAGCTATGTGCTCATGGGTCCTAGTTAGGGTCCTAGTTGAGGTCTTAGGGTCATAAGTCAAGATTGAGATTTTCTTGAAAATTGAGGGTATGTGTGTCTTTGAGGTGTTTAGGGGTCCTTCATAGCATGTTAGTGTCCTTAGGTTGGCCCAATGTGGGTCTAGGAGTCAAGAAAAGCAACATTGGGAAAGTTGCTCAAAAGTTGCAAAAGTTGCATGACAATTTTTAAAAGTTGTCAAGCAACTTTTCCACCATGAGGCCAAAAATTCTTAGTTTGGCGTGGAAAACCATAGTATGGGAACACAAACTGAGGAGAGGGTAGTATAAGTATTTGAAAACCCTAAATTAATGGGTTGGATGTCAGACATTGTACGGCCCAAGCAAACTGACTGACTATGACTGCAAATTTTGTTGCCAGTCGACACAAATGGAGTAAAGGAAGAGTGTTAAAGGATTGATTTGTGAGCAAAACTATGTGTAGTGTCTTCTATGGTGTAAATACTTTCATTTTGAGCATATAGATTAGATTTTTATCTAGCAAGTGTGGTGTGTTTGTAAATCTTTTGTAAATTGCTTCTCTCTATCCAGTTTTGGACTAGTTTGAATAAATGGGCTCATAACTCCATTCCCCATTGTGGAATCACCATGAAACCATGGGGAATGAGAGTACAGACCCTATATTATAGTTCCATTCAAGTAGGGCCCTTGAAAATGCAAGGAGGCCATACAAGACCCACTCCTAGATGAGACTGGACAGTGCCCGGCTAGGAAGGGTCAAATTGCAGAGGTCTTGGAGAGCAAGGTTGGTCAGAGGGGAGTGCACCCTTTGGAGGAGGTGTAGAGGAGTGTGTGAAGCACCATTGGTGTGAAGGAGGAGCCTCCACCAATCTAGACAAGGTGGCTAAAACACAAAACATTCACTGTGACCCAGGCAAACCATAAAAACCCTCACAAAACCCTTAAAAACCCCAAAATTTGCCCAAGGCACTATACGGCCACTTGGAGGCCCAAAACTAGAGAAATCCTTGAGCCCTTTCCAAATGAATGGTAGTCCATTTTGGGAGTTTGGTTTGTTTGTCCATCGTTTGTTAGAGGGAGCCCTAAAGGACTGGGTAGGAGGCCTAATTGGTCAAAATCCTTGTAGCCCTATTTTGTAGGCAAAACACAAAATAGTGAAATCGGTAAGGGGTTGGAATCTTGAAACCTCTTGGGGGAACATGAATGGGTGGAAAAACCATGAAATAGACCTTTCCTAGCCTTGCTAGGACCTAGGAAGCAGTAGGACAAGCCAAGCCCTTATTAGCCATAGTAAGGGGTTTTGAGTCTCATGAGTAGGTGAGACCTTAGGAGCAACATTGCAACTCATTGGTGGGTGGATTGGGCAAGGTCAGGGGATTCCTCAAGCAAGGGAAGTCCTAGAGACCCTAGGGTGTGAAGACAACACCAGGTGATCCAAGGGAAGGATCCAAGAGCATAGACTAGGCTAGTCTATCCCAAACCCCAACCCATCAAATTGGTATCAGAGCAGGTTAAAGATTTGTTGGACTGTGTATGTCTCTATATACTGGTGAATCAATAGGGGAGAGCAGAATGGTCACTAATGCAGAGTTGGCTAGGGAGGTAGAAGAACAAAAGGAGAAGAATAGACTCCTTGAGGAAGCTATGAGTGAGATAAGGGATAAAATGTAGCAAGTGGTGGATCAGAGGACACAAGGACCTTAGGGAGAAGACACCAAGGATAAAGGAAAGAAAACTATAGACATAGATGGCATTATACCTGGACCAAATCCCTTGTTTAATGAAGAACCTTTTGTGAAGGCTATTAAGGCTTTGAACACCAAAGATTTTGAAGGATTGCCACATTTCAGTGGAAGGATGGACATTGACACTGTCATGGAATGGATTAAGGGCATGGAAAACCACTTTGAGTGTGAGGGAGTGATAGAGTCTCAAAAGGTTAAAGTTGCCAAATCAAGATTAAGGGGAGAAACTTTGACATGGTGGAAGTATCTGCAAGAAGAGAGAGTTAGCATGGGGAAGCTACCTATTGCCAATTGGAAGGCCATGGTGAGTAAGATCAAAGAGAACTACTTACTAGAGGATTATGAAGTCCAACTTCATAAGAAGAGACAGGGTTTGAAGCAAAAAGACCTTGATGTGACCTCCTACACCGAAGAATTTCAAAAAATTTGTCTTAGATCTAAAGTCCAAGAAGATGAATCTATTAAGGTGGCTAGGTATCTAAGTGGCCTAAAATGGAACATTCAAGAGGAGATAAGCCTATGGACTCCTACTACTATTCAAAAATGTCATTAGCTTGCTATCAAGGTAGAAGAGAGGAACAAAAGGAAAGGAGACTCTAATAACAGGGGTAGAGGTAGAGGTAGAGAACAAATGAATCACCGAGGTGGTTACCAAAGCAAGGCAAATGAGCAGAGGAACCAAGGAGAAGCCAAGTTGACTGAACATGGCAGTGAAACCAATCTTAGAGGAGGCCATTCTAGAGGAAGAGGTGCACAAGGTGGTCCAAGTAGGGGCAGAGGTACTGGCAGAGGTAACTCCTACTTTGCAACTATGAAGTGTTACAACTATGGACAATTGGGACACCCGGCATATAGATGCCCTGACAAGCCTACCTCATCAAATAGTGGAAAGAGGGTTGCTTATGCCCATGAAGACTCATCAAGCAATAAAACACCGGATGTGGACCAGATTGAATTAGAAATTAGTGAGAATCTGATGTTCAATAGGATTTTAATCAGACGGCCAGTTAAGGAGGAACCCAAACATAGGAGAGCATTGTTTAGGGTGAGATGCAAAGTTCTTGGTAAAGTGTGCAAGGTGATAGTTGATTCAAGCTCAAGTGACAACATCATATCAGAAGAGACAGTTAGGAAGTTGAAACTCACAAGACTGCCCCACACTAGCCCTTACAAGGTGACTTGGTTGAACAAAGGAGAAAGTGTGCTTGTCAATGAAAAGACTTGGGTAGAGTTTTCTATTGGAGGATACAAGGATAAGATCCTTTGTGATGTGTTACCTATGGATTCCTGTCACCTATTACTAGGTAGACCCTGGCAATTTGATAGGAAGGTGATCTATGATGGAGAGGAGAACTCCATTTCCTTCAAGAAGGACAGCAAGACCTTTAAGATTCAGTCTTTGACAGAGGATGAAGAGGGAACTTCAAGAACACCTAGTGTCTTATTGGCTGTTGGTAAAGAGTTCTTAAACTTTCTACATGAGGAGGAGATAGTGAAGTGTGCCATCTTTGTGAAACCAAAGGACGAAGAAGACAAGTTGTAGGCAGAGGTACCCAAGGAGGTGAAGCAAATGTTGCAAGAGTATAAGGATATAGTGAGTGATGGAGAACCTGCAACACTCCCACCAAGAAGGTCTATAAGTCATCAAATATAGACTTTGTTCCCGGAGCATCCCTACCTAACAAGGCAGCATATAAGCTCACACTTGATCAAAACAAGGAGGTAGCAAGGCAAGTACAGGAGTTATTGGAACAAGGACTGATTAAGAAGAGCATCAGCCCATGTGCAGTTTCGGTAGTGCTAGCATCCAAAAAAGGAGGTAAGTGGAGACTTTGCACTGATTCAAGGGAAATCAATAGGATCACCATAAGGTATAGGTTTCCTATTCCTAGAATAGAGGATTTGATGGACTATTTAGGAGGTGCTATGTATTTTACCAAATTGGACCTTAAAAGTTGCTATCACCATATTAGAATCAAGGAGGGTGATAAGTGGAAGACTTCTTTCAAGACCACAGAAGGGTTGTATGAATGGCTTGTGATGCCATTTGGACTCACCAATGCCCCAAGCACCTTCATGAGGTTGATGAATGAGGTGTTAAAAGACTTCACAGGAAGATTTGTGGTGGTATACCTAGATGACATTCTCATCTATAACAGAACCAAAGAGGAGCACCTTGAGCATTTGAGGTTAGTCTTAGAGAGGTTGCATGAGGAGAAGTAATCCATCAACCTAGAGAAGTGTGACTTCTTGAAGCAAGATCTGGTCTACTTAGGATTTGTGGTGTCTAAGGGAACCTTGAAGATGGATCCAAGCAAAGTGGAGGCAATCTTGAATTGGCCTGCACCTAGAACAGGGACTGAAGTTAGGAGTTTCCATAGTTTAGCCCAATTATATAGGAAGTTTGTGAGGAACTTCAGTGGCATATGTGCACCAGTCCTTGACACCATAAAAGGAGGCCTTAAAACTAAGTTTAAATGGACTAAGAAGGCTGACAAAGCATTTCAAATGTTGAAGCAAGAAGTAGCCACAAAACCTATCCTTCTCCTACCTACTTTTGATAAGCTATTCACATTGGAGTGTGATGCAAGTAGAATTGCAGTAGGAGGTGTATTGAGTCAAGAGGGAAGACCTGTGGCATTTTTCAGTGAGAAGCTTAATGAAGCAAAGAAGAAGTACTCAGCCTATGACCTAGAGTTGTATGCATTAGTGCAATCTCTAAAGAAATGGAGGCATCAACTACTTCCAAAGGAATTTGTGGTGTTCACAGACAACCAGGCATTGAGTTACATTAACACTCAAGAGAAGCTTAGAAATAGGCATTTGAAATGGATGGAATACCTCCAATCCTTCACCTTCACCATCAAGCATAAGAAGGGGCAACTCAACAAGGTGGCAAATGCATTAAGCAGGAAGTTGTTGACAGTTCAAGAACTACAATTGCAGAGCATGGGAATAGAAGGTTTCAAGGACCTCAATGAAGGAGATGAAGACTTCTCATCAGTGTACATGGTTTGCAAGGAGTTTGAGAACCATTTTGATGGTGAGTATGCAAATTACACTCTCCAAAATGGTCTCTTGTTCAAGGGTAATCAGTTGTGTGTGCCAAGAGGATCCATGAGGGAAAACCTCATCCAAGAGAAACACAATGGTAGTTTCAGTGGACACTTTGGAGTCAACAAAACCTTGGATTTAGTACAGAGGTACTACTATTGGCCAAAGTTGCCAAGAGATGTGAAGAGGTATGTGGAGCAATGTGGTGTATGCCAAAGAGAAAAAGGAGGATCAAGCAATGTTGGTCTCTATCAACCATTACCGGTCCCTAATAGGCCTTGGGAATGTATAAGCATGGACTTTTTAGTAGGACTTCCCAAGACAAAGACAAGTATGGACAACATCTATGTGGTAGTAGATAGATTTTCCAAGATGAGCCATTTCATTCCATGTAAAACTACACATGATGCTAGCTATGTTGCACATCTCTTCTTTAAGGAGATTGTTAGGATTCATTGACTCCCTTTAAGCATTGTTTCAGACAGGGATAGCAAGTTCAATGGCCATTTTTGGCAAACATTGTGGAAGAGACTTGGAACTAACTTGTCATTTAGCTCAGCTTACCATCCACAAACTGATGGTCAAACTAAAGTCATCAATAGGGTGATAGGCAACTTGTTGAGATGTTTAACTAAGGAATATGGGCAGATATAGGACCTAATCATTCCTCAAGTAGAGTATGCATATAATGACAATGTGAATAGGACCACTGGTAGAAGTCCTTTTGAGGTTGTGTATGGCAGACATCCAAGGGGAGTATGTGAGTTAAGAGACCTTGGTACTTTGGAAATGAAGAGTGGGCAAGCAAAGGACTTCACTCAAACCATCAAGGAAGTTCAAGAGAAAGTCAAGAAATCCATCCTTGAATCCACTCAACAACTGAAAGCAAAAATTGATGAGAAAAGGAGAGAGGTTCAGTTCAAGGTGGGTGACTTTGTGATGGTCCATTTGAGCAAAGCTAGAATGCAAAGTGGTAAGCCTACTAAATTGAAAATGAAGAGAGTAGGACCTTGTAGAATTCTGGCAAAATATGGTGAGAAGGCCTATAAGGTTGAACTTCCTTCAGATTTATCCATTTCTCCAGTCTTTAATGTTGCTGATCTGATCATGTATAAGGGTGAGATAGAAGGGCAGACTGAGAACCAAGCCAAGGTACTACAAGACTTGGATGTGAATGCCTTACCTCAAGTGAAGAAGCCTATAGCAGAGGAGATCTTGGAATCCAGGGTGAAGAAGTCCACTAGACACCAGGTATACATTGAGCACTTGGTGAAATGGGTAGGCCAACCTGTATTTGAAGCAACTTGGGTGGAGGAGAGCAAGTTCAAGACACTTGGCATAGACCCATCTCTCATCTCTTCTTCTATTTCTTAGTGGTGTGCAGAGGGGGAGTATGGTGTAGGAGCACCCTCCCAAGCTCTTCCTCCTTCTTTTTTTTGTTGGTGTTATGCTTCTTTTGAAGCCATTGTATATAGAATAAGAGCTATGTGCTCATGGGTCCTAGTTAGGGTCCTAGTTGAGGTCTTAGGGTCATAAGTCAAGTTGAGATTTTCTTGAAAATTGAGGGTATGTGTACCTTTGAGGTGTTTAGGGGTCCTTCATAGCTTGGTAGTGTCCTTAGGTTGGCCCAATGTGGGTCTGGGAGTCAAGAAAAGCAACATTGGGAAAGTTGCTCAAAAGTTGCAAAAGTTGCATGACAACTTTTAAAAGTTGTCAAGAAACTTTTCCACCATGAGGCCAAAAATTCTTAGTTTGGCATGGAAAACCCTAGTATGGGCACACAAACCAAGGAGAGGGTAGTATAAGTATTTGAAAACCCTAAATTAATGGGTTGGATGTTAGACATTGTACGGCCCAAGCAAACTGACTGACTGTGACTGCAAATTTTGTTGCCAATCGGCACAAATGGAGTAAAGGAAGAGTGTTAAAGGATTGATTTGTGAGAAAAACTATGTGTAGTGTCTTCTATGGTGTAAATAATTTCATTTTGAGCATATAGATTAGGTTTTTATTTGGCAAGTGTGGTGTGTTTGTAAATCTTTTGTAAATTGCTTCTCTCTATCCAGTTTTGGACTGGTTTGAATAAATGGGCTCATAACTCCATTCCCCATTGTGGAATCACCATGAAACCATGGGGAATGAGAGTACAGACCCTTTATTATAGTTCCATGCAAGTAAGGCCCTTGAAAATGCAAGGAGGCCATACAAAGACCCACTCCTAGGCGAGACTGGACAGTGTCCAGCTAGGAAGGGTCAAATTGTAGAGGTCTTGGAGAGCAAGGTTGGTCAGAGGGGAGTGCACCCTTTGGAGGAGGTGTAGAGGAGTGTGTGAAGCACCATTGGTGTGAAGGAGGAGCCTCCACCAATCCAGACAAGGTGGCTAAAACACAAAACATTCACTGTGACCCAGGCAGACCATAAAAACCCTCACAAAACCCTTAAAAACCCCAAAATTTGCCCAAGGCACTGTATGGCCACTTGGAGGCCCAAAACCAGATAAATCCTTGAGCCCTTGCCAAATGAATGGTAGTCCATTTTGGGAGTTTGGGTTGTTTGTGCATCATTTGTGAGAAGGATCCCTAAAGGACCAGGTAGGAGGCCTAATTGGTCAAAATCCTTGTAGCCCTATTTTGTAGGCAAAAACACAAAATAGTGAAATCGGTAAGGGTTTGGAATCTTGAAACCTCTTGGGGGAACATGAATGGGTGGAAAAACCATGAAATAGACCTGTCCTAACCTTGCTAGGACCTAGGAAGTAGTAGGACAAGCCAAGCCCTTATTAGCCATACTAAGGGGTTTTGAGTCTCATGAGTAGGTGAGACCTTAGGAGCAACATTGCAACTCATTGGTGGGTGGATTGGGCAAGGTCAGGGGATTCCTCAAGAAAGGGAAGTCCTAGATACCCTAGGGTGTGAAGAGAACACTAGGTGATCCAAGGGAAGGATCCAAGAGCATAGACTAGGCTAGTCTATCCCAAACCCCAACCCATCACTTGTCGATGGAGTATTGGAACGAAAAATGTTTAGATAAGATAGGGAGGTCCCTGGGTACTTTGATGGAATTAGATGAAGACATCTCTGATGGAGATCAGTATGTTTATGCAAGAATGAAGTTAGCGACAATAATGGAAATCCCGAGAAAGATAGGATTGGTTGTTAGCGGCTGAATCTGGGTTCAAGAGTTGGAAGTCAAGAGGACCAATCTCTCTGGATTCAGAAGCAGGAGGAGGGATCCTAGGTAGAATGTTTTTAGGCCTCCAAAATAGTTTTTCTCCAGATGGACCTGGAAAGAGGATGGAAAGAAGGATTTGCCTAAGTTGGGTCAAATAGTTACCTCGACGGAGGTAGTTACTTCTGACAAGGGAATGGTAAATCATAAATCTCCCTCGAACAATCTGAATAATTATCTAGCCAGAATGAAATCAGATTCTGGTATGGATGTAAAAGGGATTAGGAGGGTTGGCGAGGCTAATATGGAGGTGGGTAGATTGGAAAAGGAGGAACGAGCCCAACTATCTAATTCGAAGGAAGGGAATCTCGAAGTCAAAATAGAGGCAGGGGATATTTGTGTGCATGAAACAGTTGGGATGGAAGATTCAGAGATGGAAGAAATGTGGTTTTCAGAGGATAATGGGTTAGGGGAGGATTTGTTGGATATCATTGATAAAAGATGTCTTAGTCAATATGTGGTAGGTCAGATTGGTATTTCAAATAATAGAAGAGGTAGGAAGACCAATAAGCAAAAGAGACAAGATGAGGCTATGCAGGAGGGGTTGTTAAGTATTTCTGATTTTTTAAAAGCATCCAAGGGAGGCAAAAACTCCCTTGGAGGGAAATCAAGATCTTGTCATGGAATGTCAGGGGTTTCTCAACCCCTGACAAGAGAAGATTGGTTAGACGTTGTTTGTGCAAAGAGTCTCCAGAGATTGTTTTGTTGCAAGAAACAAAGTTTAACCAAGAGAGTGGAATGGAGCCTTCCATGAGGCGTGTGGCATGCCAGGAGGGATTGGTATTCTTTGGAATACAAAATTTATCTAGTTTGGACTTCTAGAGCAGAGTGATCATTGGATGACAGGTGTTAGAAGACATATTCCTTCCAACACATCCTTTTTATTGGTCAATGTATATGGACCCTCTAATCCGCAGAAAAAAAAGACGGTCTTTTGGGAGTCTCTATTGAATATTTTGAGCGGAGTCAACTTTAAGGAGATCATTGTCGGAGGGGACTTCAGTGCAATTCTTAAGTTTAATAAGAAGGGTGGTGGGTTGATGAGAATTAGTATAGAAATGGAGGGGTTTAGGTAATTTGTTCAAGCATCTCCATTATGTGATATAGAGCCAAACAATGGGAAATATATATGGACGAAAAAAAGATTGGATCATTTCCTTAATTCCAAAGAGTGGGTGGATAGGGAGGCATCATTCTTTTCCTCAATTACTACATATTCGGCTATCATTTTCCTATTCTTCTTAAAGTGGAGCTATTTGATAGGAGGACAAAAGGATATTTCAAATTCTAGAATATGTGGTGGAGGGATGATACAATGTTGCCTAATTTGGAAATATGGTGGAAGGAGAGCAACATATTCAATGGTACCCTCAGTTTTTGGTTTTTGCATAGGTTGAACTATATGAAGATGAAATTGAAAGAGTGGAATGCAACTTGTTTCAAAAATAAATTTGTGGAAAAAAACCGTGTAGAGTGAGAATTGGAAAAGATAAATGAAAGGATTATTGTATTTGGTATGGGGGCTCAAGAATTTGAGGTGGAAAAATCCCTTAAGTTTGATCTTGCAGAATTACTTAAGATAGAAGAAATTTATTGGAGGGATAAAGCTTGGGAGTCAACACTGAGGGAAGGAGACTTGAACACTGGCTATTTCCATGCTTCAGTTAAAGCCCGCAAGAGCATGAACAAAATTGACATGATTAGGAATAACAAGGGGGAATAGTGTATGGAGGAAGACAAGATTGGAGTAGAGGTTTTCAGGTTCTTTGAATCAGTCTTGTGCAATGTCATCCCGACAGAGGATGCGGAGCAAAATAGGGTACTTGAAGGTATCCCAAAGTTAATATTGAAATCGAAGACTAAGATGTTGAATGCAAAATTTTCTAGGGAAGAGATTGAGGCAATTTTACAGCTTCACCCTAATAAAGCTTCGGGACCCGATGGATTCCCAGCTAGCTTCTACCAAAGATGCTGGGAATTTATGGGGGAGGATATTTTTAAACTGGTGGAAGATATTCGGGCTCACAAGAAATTTGTAAAGGATATGAATAATATGGTGGTTGTGTTGATCCCTAAGAAGAGTGATTATGAGTTTATGTCTGATTATCGACCCATTTCTTTGTGTAACACCATATATAAGGTTTTGTCAAAAGCATTGGCTAATAGGCTGAAGAAGATTCTTCCATCTATAGTGGTCGAGGATCAAAATGGTTTTGTTCTAGGAAGAGACATTGCTAGCAACATTATTTTGGCATCAGAGGTACATGAATAAAGATAAGTCAAAAATATTTTTCTTCAACTCGAGCAAGGGGATTCAAAGGAAAATTATGGATATATTGGGATTCAAAGTAGGGAATTTCTCTGTAAAGTATCTAGGAATTCCTCTCTTTGATGGGAGCAGCAGAAATAAATATTGGACAAAATTGATAGAGAAATGCAGGGATAAGACAACCAATTGGAAGAATAGCTAATTATCGTAGGCTGGCCGGATTGTCATGCTCAAGGCAGTGCTATTGGCTATCCCAATATAAACAATTTCATATTTTAGCATCAACAAGGAGTCGGTGAGCAAAATTGAAAGTATATTTAGAATATTTTTGTGGGAACGATCTAAGGATGTGAAGAGGATTTTATTAATCAAGTGGGATAATGTAAGTTTGGACAAAATGGAAGGACGAGCAGGGGTGTGAAATTTGTTCTATCAGAATATGGCATTAGGAGCTAAGCTTACCTAGAAGATGTTTAAACAACCAGAAAAATTATGGTGTAGAATCATGAGACATAAATATTTAGATGTAGATGCTCCGGAAAGAATCTTAACGATTGCTAACTTTGGTAGAGGGTCTTACTTGGAAAATCGGTAATGGAAGGAGAGCAGGTTTTTGGCGAGATTCATAGAGTGGGGGGGTGGTGTTGGATGACTTGTTAGCTGACAAGGAGAAGGTAGTGATGTTGGAGGATTTTGCAAGAAGAGTTGTGGTAGAATACTTTCATAATATTTCTTAGACTAGGGAGTTGGTGGAGTGGATGCTAGAAGATGGGGGCATTTTGAGGGAGATGAATGGGAGAGGATTATCTCAGAACTTAGAGGTAGAAAGGTAGTAGTGGGAACCTTAGAGGATGAGGTCATTTGGTGTGTTGTTGCCTCTAGGAAGTACAGTGTCAAACTTGGCTATGAAATTTTGAAAAAGAGATTTGAAGGAGGCTAGCCTACGGGTTTATGTTGGAGCAACAAAGTAGCACCAAGAGTGGGAGCTTTTTGTGGACTGCTCTGCATGATAGGATCCTCTCAGCTGAGAGACTTAAATAGATTGGGATAGCTGGTCCAGGCATTTGTATGTTATGTGCTAAGGAGGAAGAGAGTACGCACCATCTTTTGTTTGGTTGTGAGTTTGCTTCCAAATGTTGGGATTGGTTCATAGACCTTGTTGGATTGCATACAATCAAGCCTATATTGTTATTTGATTTCTTGAGTGGATGGTCGGCTTGGGGGAAGCATTCGATGTGGGGAGACATTTGGATTGTGGGCCCTTCAATGATTATTTGGAAGATTTGGAAGGAGAGGAACTTTTGAGGTTTCAGGGATCAAGCTAGGCTAGTTCAAATGGTGATTGAAGATATGAAGAGGTGTATTTTTGAAGTGGTGGTGAGAAAAGTGAAGTGTAAGAAGGTTCAATATTTTTCTAGGTGGGATGAGCAAATTCAGAATAAGTGGGAGTTTTTTGAAGGCTCCGGTCGGGTTTACCTTGGGGGGTAAGAGAGATAGGAGGTTGGTGAGATGGAAACCACCAAAGGATGGATGGGCGAAGATTTTGATGGAGCCGTGAGAGGCAACCCGGGAGAATCTAGTTATGGGTGTTTGATCAGAGATGATAGGGGTCACTATTTATGGGCAATGTATGGAAATCTAGGCTCTTCTACCAACAATCTCACAAAGATGGAGGCAATGAGGGGTGTACAACTTTGTGTGCCGAAGGGGTTTCACATGGTGGAAATTGAAAGTGACTCGTTGATTGACATCAATGCCATTAATCAAGGTAGAATGAATAACTAGAAATTGGATCAATGGGTCCAAACACTAAGGGGATGGTTGGAAAAAAAATTAGATTGTACGTTGGTGCATACATTTAGGGAAGGAAACAAAGCCGTTGACATGTTATCTAATTGAGGCATAGATAGTAAATCGGAGGTAGTCCTTGTTGGAGGTGACTACTTGGGAGATCTCACACACAAGATTGATGTGGTGGAGGGCAGAAATATCTCTTCGATTCCAAGGCAGGGGATTGGATAATATCCGCCAGTCCTAGATTCACCTCCCAGAAGATTTGCCAAGGTTCCAGAATGGTTTGATATTGTGTTAAAGAAAAGATCTTCTGATTTTTGGAGAAGTAGGTGCATTGGTAGGGGATGGATAGGTGATTGCGTCGGACATGGTAGAAGAGTGTCGCTATGGATGTTGTCGGTTTTGACAGATGTTATTGTTGCCAGTTTTTGGATTATGAGGAGGATTAGGATCGATATGGTAGGATGAATCCAATGTCTAGATCAGAGGTTTGTACTTATACTTTGACCGAGAACCAGGTATGGAAGAATCCAAAAGGATGTGTCCATAAATAGAAGGGAAGATGGAATAAGAGGCAATCTATTAGAGGAGGAGTGAGATTTATTTTGTGGAAGCATTTTTTTGGGTGTCCTGCAGTGGAAGGCGGTTTCGAGGGGGGTAAAATGGTGCATCATTTTGGTGTTAGTTGTATGTGCAAAGAGGAACCTTTGCGATTGCAATGCAAACAACACTTTCACACAAATGAAAGAGTGTTTGGAGCAATGAAGAGACTTGTCGAATGCATCCTAGGTAGTGGCAGGCATTGGTGTGATGGATTTGTTTATGAGGCCATAATTTGCCCGTTGGTGGACATTTTGGATTCCAGGGAGGTATGCATTCAGAGGATAGATGGCTTCATTCGAGCGGTGGAGGGGAAGGCAGTAGCCAATGCCATTTTAGAGAAAGAGGCCGAATTTGGGGTGAGCATCAACCGCACCTATTTTAATCCCGCCAACTACGTATTGTCGGATTCTGAGGATGCAACACAGGAGGAAGGAGGCTCTAGATCTAAGGAGGAGGACGAGGAGGCAAAGGAGATCAAGGTAGAAAAGAAAAGCAAAAGATCCTTTATTGAGGAGGCCTGGGAGGTTTACAAGGTGGTAGTCACAAATAACAATTTGATTCCATTTCAAAGGATGCTTGGTAGGGGGGATAATTGGCTTTCAGTGACATCCACTGAGGCAGTGGTAAAAATTGGAGAACAGTTAGCCATTATTCTGCAGTACATTTAAGAGGGGTGTGTATTCTTTTATCTTAGCTTCTTGGAGGGATGTGTTCTTTAGTATAGGTTGGTCTTTTGTTTTTGTGGCCTGATGTAATGAATAGTGAATCAGATTTACATGTAAAACATTATGTATTGAGGTTTGATATTAATAGCACAAGGGGCTTCGGCCCTAGCTCACCCGGTCGTGGATCGCAACTTAAGGCGTGGGTATGCTCCCCATGGTCTTGAGTTTGAGTCCCCGGCTGTGTTAACTCTGTGTGTGTTGCTACCTTATGAGTGGGTCGTACACACTGGGGGATTAGTCTTGCTTCGGCAAGGACACCTCCAGATTCCACGATAGTGAATATAAAAAAAAAAAAAGATAGCACAAGTTTTCACTATTTACAAAATATTGAAATAGTTTAAGCAGGTCTAATAGAATATTTAAAATATTTTTGGTGCCAAAAAGTTGAAGAAGATAATTAGAAGTAGGATGCTTTACAAACTTTAATGAATTATAGTCGACCACTGTGAAGTGATCTTCGCACTTTAAAGTTGAATGCTTTAAACAAATGTTGTAGACGGCACGGTTGGTCAAATGAAAACAAAATTACACATTTTATGTGACGTTCAGACTGATAGAAAATGGGTTTGGTTCTTGCGTGGCTCGTTCACAAATAAAAGTTTTCTTTAAAATCTAATATCTCTTTTAAGAAATCATTGATTTTGCAATTAAATAATTTTAATTTGCTGCCAACCATTGTAAACGAGAAGCACCTTATCTTGTCTTGCCGACATTTTCAGACTTTAAAGTTGAAGAAGACTTCCAACAAATATTTGTGCAGATGGAGTAGCTTACACAGCACGGTTGATGAAAAGTATGGACACATTTTCCTTTATTCATTGTAATCTTGAGATCTACGTAAACGTCAACAACACGTATTCTACACGAAACGGTGGATTTTGCGTTTATTATAAATAATTATATTGGTTATCCATTTACGTCGACATTCCTGGTCTTTTGGAAGTTTCGCTTTCTTCTTAGATTTTGTTCTGGATTTTGTTTGGATCGTCTTCACGAGAGTGCATTGAAAATGGAGTTTGACGCGAGGAAGTTTGATTAAACGGCGCGTTTAAACACTTCTGTAGTCATCTTTTTACATTGTGAAGTTCAACTAAGTTAAATATATATTTGCCTGAAAATTTGTAATGGTTGAAATTATCCATGTTAGTAATAAGTCGTCCCTTTAATCGTTCAATCTAAGATAAAAATTATTAGTATATCTATGTTATTTTCAATGTAATAATATAGTAATAAGTCATCCCTCTAACCGTTCAATTTAAGAGCAAATGTCAAATGGATCCTTTCAAAGTAGGTTCTTATCGAAAATTTAATTATTAGTATATTTATGTTATTTTCAATGTAGTAGTATAGTAATAAGTCATCCCTTTAACCATTCAATCTAAGAGCATATGTTAGACGGATCCTTTCAAAGTAGTTTCTTATCGAAAACTTAATTAGATCCTTAGACAAAAAAAAACTTCTAAGAGGCACAAATAATGATGTTAAATTCCCAATTGTCCTATGTGACCTTTGAATGTGTAAATATTTATATATTAAGAAGGTACATGTTGAAGGGGATTCATTCATAAATGTGATCACTGCATTGCATAGACACCGTATGCCAAATTGAAAACTAAACACGCGAATAAGGAAATGTCTTATAATCATTGATGCCTTTGACAAGTTTAGGATTAGCCACATGTTTAGAGAAGTGAATGATATAACTAACAAACTCATGAATGTGGTGATTGACATATCTTAGTATTATTATTTAGCAAGCCTAGTTGGCATGTGGCAGAATATTACCCTTGATCTTCCCACGGGGGCTTCACTTAGTGAGCTTGGGTTATAGCACATGCATTCATGGCATACTAAAGAATCCCCCTATTTTAAAAAATAATTGCCCTAAACTCCTTTTTTGTTACCCCTCCCAATACATAGGTTGAATTAAAAGTCCCCCTATTTTTGCCAAATATTGCATTTTTTCATAGCTCAAATTAAAAAAACCCCCATTTTCACCGATAGGCAATATATTGTACCCTCTTTTTTTGGATATTAAACCCCCCAATATGAATGCACGTGATATAATATTGCCTAGCCAATGAAGCTGCTGTGGATCTTACATCCAACTTCATTGCAAGTCGAATGAACTAAACCAAATTAATCAATACCATATTGTGCTTACCTACCATCTATATTTTGACTATTGCAGTGTCTGAGATGGGAGATCAAATTTATGTTTTGGCACTCTTGGCTATTGGGTGAAATGAATAAAATGTTCCTTTTATAGTAGCATTTACATCTTCTCTCCCTCTCAATATGGATACCACCATATGTTTTTTTATCTAAGATGGTATAAGTACCATACTGTAACATATCTTGGACATAATCATCATGTTTAAACTTACATGAGACATACCCTTTTCCCAAACCTCTTAATGCTTCTATTTTCCATCCCCTACTCTCCAAATTAAATTTAGCTGATGTGTAAAACTCAGTTTCAAAAGGAATGGCTCTAAAAAAGAATAAAAAAAATTACAGAATGGTATTGACATTCAACAATGGTTTCAGCTACATCATCAAGCAGAAGAAATTCTACAATCTTACCTTCTTCCCCATTATATGGCACTAGGTTCCTGTTATCTCCCTTTTCTTCTTTTTCTTTGACTTCTCCAATAGGATTGACAATATTTTCTTCAATATCCATAACCCTATTTGCATTATCTCCAGTCATGGTTGTTCACCCCAAGGCATTTTGTTGGCATTAGTGTCAAATGGTTTTCTATGGCACTTTGGACTTGGCGAGGATAATTTGATTATTTAATTTCATGTGTTCATTAAAGTGCACCAAGTAAAGGTTGAGTCACTAGGTAAAGTGACTTAGTATGACCCTTTCACATGATACTTGATTGATGGGCAAGTGGCTTTAATAAAACATTGGTTTTCATTTGATTGATGGGCAAGTGACGCTAATTAAACATTGTTTATTTTGTTTTGACATCCACCTTATGAGCTCTTGAGCTAGGGAATTATAATTTTCATTTCATTTTTGTAGTTCTCGAGTTTGGGTTGCGACAGACAATTAGGGTTTGTTGTGTAATCACAAGTTATTTTGAAGTAATTCACAGAATGGAAAAGATGTGGTTGGAAGCAGATTTGGACAGAGTTGTAGACCGTTATTCATATTCCTTATTCACATATTGCAACACAAACACGACATTGATGCCAGGTGTTTCGAACCCTTGTTCTAGACTTTTTGTTTGTCAAACTATCTTTGTTTACAAGCTATTGTTGTTTAGTCGTGAGCCTTCTAGTTTATTTGTTATGATTTTGTTAAGGGTTAACAAGACATTTATCCATTCCCAAATCTCCCATTCTTGTTTATATTGTCAGTTTGTTTATATTTCGAAAAAGATTAAAAGACTTTCTTTGATAAAAAGAACTTTAATAAGGGTTTACAGAATGCACATGTGTTGTTTTATTCTCTAATCATGTTTAACGAGTCATTTTGCTCAAAATGCATTCATATTTGACCTATATGCTTTCATCTTTCCTTGTTGTTTATGGGAAACTGCTTATGTTCGTATTACTTAATATTGGGTGGTGTTGTATTTCTGAAACCATATTCTGGGTTCTCGTTTTTGTTAAGTTTTATACTTTGTTATATCTATACCCTATTTTATGGCTACGGGTGTATAACTGCTTTTCTTGCTATTTTTATAAAGACGTTGTTTTTCAGACTATTATATATTCAGTTATTCACTGTATAGTTATTTGGCAGTTAAGAAGTTTTTTATTTAAAAGGGAATTCTATCTTGTAAATTGTGTATGGAAGATTTGCAAACACAGAAACTTTGAGAAGGATTAAAATAGAGGTTTCATTCATACGGTCACATAATATTTTTCAGAAAACAGAGATGTCATTTTGATGAACTTATCAGACCGTTTGTAGAACATTCTTGCATACTATTTTATGTTCTATATAGTACATTGGTATTAAGTATGTGAACAAACTGTTCTCTACTTGATATTATTGTGCCTATATATGTAAATTTACAATGGTGTGTTATACCTAAATATTGAGAAAAGTTGTACTATTGCTTCTAACTTTCAAATGAGTTTAGAAGATGATAAGAAATGAAACAAAGCAGAAACTCTGTATGTAATTATTTTATGAAAATTATTGAAAGCTAGTGAGGCATACTTGTAACTAGTGAGGTTCTTTGGCCAATGTCTCATATTCAGCTAATGAGGCACATTCAACCAATGTGGCATATTCAACCAGTGAAGCACATTTAGCCAATGAGGCATATTTAGCCAGTGAGGCACATTTAGCCAGTGAGGCATATTCTGCTAGTGAGGCAAATGTAAACATTAATCTTGCAGATTAAGCCAGTGATGCATTTTTTCAAGTGGTTTTATTCCCTTGGAGGGTTTCCACTCAAGAAAAATTCAGTGTTATCATTTTTTATGTGTTTGTCTTTTCTGCAAATTATTTTGAAGTCATTGCATTGTTGTCAATGTTTGGTTTGCAAAAATAGTTCAATTTGTTTAATTTGACCATAAGCATTGATTCAACCCCCCCTCTTAGTGCTTATAGTACTCCAACAATTGGTATTAGAGCCAAAACCTTATCTTTCTTTGTGCTAAGGGGTTTCCTGGTAGGAGTACTTCAATGTCAAATCAAGAAGGTTTGTCCACTACTACCTAGGGCACCTTTATTTGATGGAATTGGCTATGCCTTTTGGAAATTTAAGATGCAAAAGCATATAACTTCTCTTGGCTATGATGTTTGGTCTGTGATTGAAACTGCTTATACCTCTTCTAATGCCCCATCAACTCTTGATGATAAAAAGGCTTATGAATGTGACGCAAAAGCATCTAATGCTATATGTCATGGTATATCAAATGATGTTTTAGTCAAAGTTATGGATTGTAAGAATGCAAAATCCATTTGGGATAAACTGTCCAACATTTTTGAAGGTGATGTTAAAGTTAAGGAAGCAAAACTTCAGACCTATAGGGCTAGATTTGAAAGTCTAAAAATGACCAAAGAAGAGAAAATAGCTGATTTTTTCCTTAGATTTTTAGAAGTTGTCAACTCAATTTGAGGACTTGGTGAAACTCTAGAAGAAAATGTTGTTGTGAAAAAGGTGCTAAGGTCTTTGACACAAAAATATGATTCCAAAGTCCCAGCTCTAGAAGAAAGAGACTTAAACAAACCCACTATTGATGAAATGCATGGTGTCTTAATTGCCTATGAAATGAGGATTTGTGAAGATGTTCAAACTAATAAAGAAATTGCTTTCAAAACTAAGAAAAGAGATAATGATTCTGAATCTAATAAACCTGGTGATGAAGAGACAGTCTTTGTCAGTAGACTTAGAAGAGGATTAGGTATATATAAAGGAAAGTTGTCTTTTAAATATTTTAATTGTGGCAAAATTGGCCATTATGTTGCTCAATGTCCAAACAAAGAGGCAACAAGTGATGATGAGGACAACAAAAAGCAAGGAAAGAAAAAGACTTTCCAAAAGAAAAAGAAAACATTCTTTAAAAAAAAAAAAGAGGTTCTATATTGATATCTCAGATAACTGCTCAGGTGAGTCTCTTGAAGAAGGAGAAGAAACCTTGTTCATGGCTATTCTATCTCCTAATGTGACTTAGGAGGAAATTACTTCAAAACATTCTGAATCAAAAATTGATTTAGAAGGAGAGCTGAAATCTACTCTCAAAGAAATTAAAAGGCTTAGAAAAGAATTTGTATTCCTGAAGGATCAAAATCAGAATGATATCAAACACATATATGTTCTTACTCTTCAATTAGAAGGGGGTAAAAGAATTCTTGAAGTTACTCAAGAAAGGTTGAGTAATAAATAAAAAGAATGTCTCTTTAGAAGGAAAAGTTGTTTTTCTTCAAGAAAAGCTTAAACAATGTGAACATAATGACAAATATTCTACCCTAGTGGATAGCTCCAATGACTACAAGGGCAAAGATATTCAAAAATTTGTTGAAGTTGAATCATCAAATCATGCTACTACCAAAAGGATCACTAAAAGAACTAGTAAGTTTCCTAGACATGACTTTCATTTCTTTGGATATTGTTTTAATTGCCAAAAATTTGGACATAAAGTAAATACATGTAGAGTTATGTCTATGAAGAGGTCTAATATTTTCAATCGAAGTTTGTACAAATTCCTAAGTACTCTCAAATGTTATCATTGTAAAAACTTAGGACACATAGTTTCCTTCTGTAACTCTAATTCCTTACAAAAAGTCAGTAAATTTGTTCAACAAGATAAGCCCAACTTGATTTGGAAACCTAAGAAAAAGTTAAAAACCTTAGCTATTCAAAATGCCTTACATTCTGTCAAAATTAATCTATGGGTTTTTGATAGTGGGTGTTCACATCATATGACCAGAGGTAAAATTAAGTTTATTGACTTTGAAAACTACTCAAGAGAGTCAGTTAGATTTGGAAATGATCATTGTATTCCTATTGTAGGAAAAGGAACTATTTTGTTGGATAATGATACTCATGTGCATGATGTCTATTATCTAGAAGGTCTGGGTCACAATCTTCTCAGTGTGAGTCAAATTTGTGATAATGGATTTAATGCCACTTTTGATGCTTATGGCTATGAAATAAAAAAGAAATCATGTAAGCTAGTTGCAGTAGGGTTCAGAACTAATAAAAATATATGCAATATTCATGAAAATACCAGCAGTAAGGAATCTAATGTATTTTTTATGAGTCAAATTGATGAAGTCAAACTGCGGCATAGAAGATTAGGGCACATAAATTATGATAATTTGATCAAAATCAGTAAAACTCAGAATGTCAGAAAGTTGTCATTTCTTTCAAAATCAGATAACATTGTTTGAAAAGAATGTCAAGAAGGAAAACAAACAAGAGTCAGCTACAAACCTATGGAACATTCATCTACCAAACCATTGCAGTTGATTCATATTGATTTGTGTCGTCCTACAAGGACAAAATCTCTAAACAATGAGAAGTCTTTCATGTTTTCCATAGATGACTACACAAGAATGACTTGGGTAACCTTTCTAAAACACAAAGTAGAAGCTTTTAGTAGATTTAAAGTGTTTAAGAAAATGGTTGAAAATGAATCTGATCTAATTATCAAATGTCTAAGTTCGGACAAAGGGAGAGAGTATACTTCATAGGAGTTTGTTGATTACTGTGAAGAACATGGTATCAAGAGGCAATATTCAGCCTCAAGAACACCACAGCAAAATGGTGTTGCTGAAAGAAAAAAAAGAATTGTAAAAGAGATGACATGAACTATGTTGCAAGATGCAGGTCTCTCCAATACCTACTGGAAAGAGGTAGCCCACATAGTTGTCTATATTTTGAACAGAGTTCAATTGAGAGTGAACACAAAATATACTCTCTATGAACTTTGGTATGGTAGGTCAACTAATGTGGGTTACTTCAATATTTTTGGTAGTAAATGTTACATTAAGAGAGACAGTGGTCAAAAACATTAGTAGTTATGAATCTAGATGTGATGAGTGAATTTTCTTAGGATATTCCACTCATAGTAAATCCTACAAATGCTATAATAAAAGGCTAAAAAGAGTCATTGAAATTTCTAATGTGAAAGTTGATGAAACTTTCAATACCATTGATAAGAAAACTAATGAAAACATTGTTGATACTCCAACTAAATGTGAACAGAAAATTGAAAAATGAAGAGAATAAAGAACAACAAGGAAATGATATAAAATCTGATGAAGATAATGAACAAAATGTGCCAAATGAAAATATATCAAATTTTCCAAATCTTTCATCTACACCAATCAGATCCACAAAGTTACTTCATAAGTCATCCTCAAGAACAGATAATCAATGATACAACTTCTGGAATGGTAACCAAAAGAAAGGTTGCAAATATAAATAATTAGGTCTACTTATGCCTATTGTCTTAGCTTGAGCCCAAAAATTATGCAAAGGCTAGTAAAGATGTTTTTTGGGTCAAAGCCATGCATGAGGAACTTGATCAAATTGAAAAGAATAAGACTTGGGAGCTTGTTCCTAGGCCTTTAGGTAAAAATGTAATTAGAGCCAAGTGGGTTTTTAGAAATAAACTAGATGATAAAGGAAATGTTGTCAGAAATAAGGCTAGGTAGTATGCAAAGGGTATTCCCAAATTGAGGGAATTGATTATGATGAAACCTTTGCACTAGTGGCAAGAATTGAAGCAATTAGAATCTTTCTATCCTTCTCTGTGTATAAAAACTTTAAAGTCTTTCAGATGGATGTAAACATTGTTTTTCTAAATGGTGACCTTGAGGAAAAGGTTTACATGAAACAGCCTGAAGGGTTTGCATGTGTGGGTAAAGAAGATCATGTATACAGGCTAAGAAAAGCCTTGTATGGCTTAAAACGGGCTCCAAGAGCCTGGTATGTTAAATTAGACAAATATTTTCAAGATTAGGGTTTCAAAAAAGGTGTTGTAGACAACAACTTGTACTTCAAAATAAAAGGTGATAGTATATTAATTATTATTGTTTATGTAGATGATATCATTTTTGGTAGTGACAATACTGATTTTTGTTCAGAATTTCCAGAAATTATGAAATATAAGTTTGAAATGTCAATGTTGGGTGAACTTTCTTTTTTCTAAGCTTACAAGTCAATCAGCTTGAAAAGAAGAATTTTTATCTCTCAAACTAAATGTGCCAGAGAAATGTTAGCAAATCTTCAAATGAATGAGTGCAAACCTGTTGGTACACTGATGGAAACTAGCTGCAAACTTCAATAAGAAGTTGACAACTAGATGTGGATCATACAATGTATAGGTCCATGATTGGAAGTCTGTTATATTTGACTACAACAAGGCCTTATATATTCTATCTATTTGGTTTCAAGGTTTCAATCAGCTCCTAAAACATCTCATTTGAATGTTGTAAAAAGAATCATGAAGTATATCTAAGTTACTCTTGATTTTGGCCTATGGCATCCAAGGAATAATGATTTTACATTGGTAGCTTATACTGATGCAGATTGGGCAGGTTGCCTAGATGATAGGAAAATCACTCCAGGTGGTGCCTTTTTCTTAGGAGGTAGATTGGTGGCTTGGCACATTAAGAAATAAAATTTTGTAACCTTATCCACTATTGAGGAAGAATATGTTGCAGTTGCTACTTGCTGCACACTAGTGTTATAGATTATTCAAACTTTGCAAGACATCAACATTGATTTTCCTAAACCAATACACATACTATGTGATAACATGAGTGCTATCAATATCTCCAAGAACCCTGTACAACACTCCCAAACTAAGCACATTGATATCACTTATCATTTTCTTCATGAAAAGGGCTTGGCTAATGATGTGGTGCTTAATTATGTGTCTTCAAATAATCGAGTGGCTGATATCTTTACTAAGGCATTGCCAAAAGAAGATTTTGAGTTTCTGAGGGACAAGCTTGGTGTTTTCCCTCTCAGTTCTATGCAGTGATTTACTCCAGTTCATGGAGTGAGGGGGAGTATTTCATGTATATTTTTACCCCTATGGCATTTTGTGGCATTTATGATAATATGAAGTAAATTTATGATGCACCATATGTATGCTTCCAGTTCATGTTGGTTTCCCCATTTCTCCTTTGGCATTGTTGTCAAAAGGGGGAGAATTGTTTTGACATACAATTTTGATCTTACAGTGTTATAGTTTTGATCTCAGTTTTTTTATATGTGATAACAGTTTTGACAGTTTTGATCTCAGTTTTTATTTGTTAAAAGAACTTTAATAAGGGTTCACAGAATGCACATGTGTTGTTTTATTCTCTAATCATGTTTAAGGAGTAATTTTGCCCAAAATGCATTCATATTTTACCTATATGCTTTCATCTTTCCTTGTTGTTTATTGGAAACTACTTTTGTTCGTATTACTTAATATTGGGTGGGGTTGTATTTGTGAAACCATATTTTGGGTTCTCATTTTTGTTAAGTTTTATACCTTGTTATATCTAAACCCTATTTTATGGCCACGGGTGTATAACTACTTTTCTTGTTGCTTTTATAAAGACATTGTTTTTCAGACTGTTATAAAAGATTCTTACGTATCTATTTGATACATTTATGGTCTTAGAATTCATATCTATTTGATAGTTTTTTATTATAAAAGATAAAAAATGACACTTGTGAGAATGTGGTTGAATTCATGTGCAAGTAGCTACATAAATAAATGTAATTAATGATAGAATAAGATGAATGTATTAAGATATGGATGTATAAGGTGAAGATTCAATGTGTGAACATATAAAAAGATATGAAGAAGATGGGAGAATAAGTTTGAATTCACACAAGATTGTACCATTTCTTGATATGTACATGTATCAAGAAATTTTCCTAAAAATAAATACAAAATTAAATTGAAAATAGTATGGGTATGCAGATTCCACTTTACCTTTTGTCCAACTTTGAGGTGCATGTGAATCTTAAAATAATTAATTATTTGTAAGTATGTAACAATCTCTAACATGCATGCAAAGTAAATATTCAAACATGCATATTAAAGGAGTTTTAAAATGAATGCTAATTAATGCCAAGTATTTTAACAATGAGTTGTGTTATTTAGATCTCATTTCTACAATTCCAATCAATACTTGATGAGTGAACATTTGAATATTTCATATCACTAATATTTTATTGATTGTGATGAAGTATTTTTTATGGTCAACCTAAGCATTCTTATATATTGGTTCATGAAAAATCTTTGAAGACTATGAAGATTTATATATCTAATCTAATCATGAATATGACAATTAAATTCATTCTTCTTCATGGTCAATATATCATCAAGTGATTGTACTTGCTTATACTCTTATTTTAGTGTATTGTCAAGCAAGATTAGTTATAGTAGATTTTTCTACTCATTTATATAATTATTGGTTTTTTATAATAAATCTTGTTTATGATCCACAAACCAACAAGAAGTATACTAGAAAACTGCCAACCAATTTTAACCATTTGTTTCATAATGTTAATGCAAGACTTGTTAGTTGGACTTGTCAATGGTAATTTTTGCATTAGTATGTTGCATTGAGATAGGAGGATGGATATCCATAGACTTGTTTGCATTATTGAGTTGATATGTTGATAAAAGAAAGTTCTATCTATGATGATATATTTCAATTTGAGGTATGGTTAGCTTGGACAAATTGTAATTTGATGTGATTCCTATTCCAACTAGTATGAGTAAGGCAATTACTTAGAGCCTTTGTTATAATTTGAATTTGATGCTTGTGCTCATGTAAAAACTGGTGTAGGTTCCATTGACAATTAATATGATTCACTTCACATGGCATGTTTCTTTTTCTTCCATAGGTTGTGTTGCTTATTTTTTACCTTTAGGATAAAAATAATCTCACACAAGGTTCAAAGTTCACCTAAGTTTTTTTACACAGCCGTAGGCAATTTGAAGAAAAAAAGAGTTAAATTTTGTTTGTATCATTTAAACGTTTTCAAAGCTTTATGTCTAGGTGTATGTAGAAAAAATCAATAGTTACCCCAAAGGCTTTAATATTTCAAAATTAAAAGTCATGCAATGTTTCGGGGGGGATTTAGAAAACCAAAAGATCTAAGAAGCCACGCATTAAGAGAAAGGAATGTTCCACATTTTGTGAGTTAATGAAGAGTCCAAGGTGTTTTTTTTCCATAGCTCACCATGCTTTGGAGCCTTTTCACATAGCAATGGGCAAATTAGGGGTTTTTAGGAGAACTTTAGTTATTACACAAGAGGAAGAACCATAGCTGGCTACAATTTTATCTTCACATAGGTCTATGATGGTGTTTAAGGTCTCCAATAGTTGTTTTAACAGTAGATCCAATCATGAACCAGTTATATATCTTCAGTGATGAGGAGTACATTCAATGCATTCACATTTTTACAAGTGAAAGCAATGGAATAGCTATAGTTTTGAGGAAAGGCTCCCATGGAACTTTTGGCTTGTTATCCTCAGTTTACATACCAAGATTCAAGGGTTCCATTACCATAATGATGAGTTGTTGTGTTACCCTTATTTATGTATACTACGGTGTATTTGTAGATTAAAATCATTTGATAATGCATGCTGATACATTAGAAAGGAAATATTAAGTATTTGTCAATAAAGTCCCCATAAAACTTTAAATTAAATATGAGCCAAACTAGCTAGAAATACAAACCAACATATTTATAAAGTAATTGTTATGTAAATACACTTAAAAAATCTACTATACCCTACTCATAAGAAACAAGAACTAAATATGAATACGTACCACTCCTTAAACTACCAAATAAAGAGTCTAGAGTGAACATTTAAAGAAAAGAATAAGAATAGGAGAATGTTGCATAGGCACCATGTCAGCCCACTTAACTACCATACATTTTTCATAAAGACCAATTGAACTCACAGGATCTTCATCACCACCTCTAGTTTTTAACTACCATACATTTTTCTTAAAGACCAATTGAACTCACAAGATCTTCATCACCACCTCTAGTTTAAAAAAGAGAAGAATATCTTCTAATAGAAACACCATATTGAACTTCTTTATACTATTGTTGATATTTTTTAAAAGCAAACACCCAAAATAAACCTCTACTAGATGAATTGATATCATCATCATGAATTAAGAAGTAATTATTAGATAAAAATGAGGTAGAAGAAGATTTCAGAACAACATCAAACATTGACTGATGAACCCATGATTAGCATCAATTTATCCTTTTCCAAATTCCAAATTCGAACCACCCAATGACAAAGATCATGTTAAAATAATTGTAATTTTTGATAAATCTATTAGAGTTTGGAGTACGCTTCACAAACTTGTACGAATTACTGCTAACTACTGTAAACGAGAAGCAGTTTTATCTTGTCTTGCCGACATGTCCAGACTTTAAAGTTAAAGACTTCAAAGAAATAAATATGTGCAGATGGAGTAGAGTGCACAACACGGTTGCTGAAAAGTATGGAAACATTTTTCTTTACCAAAGGTTCATATTCAGACTCATGAAAATGAGTCCCGTGTTGATATAATTGCATTGCAGTGGCGTCTCATTCGGACAAACTTCTGCTTATGCACGTAAGCGTCAACAACACGTATTCTACACAAATCTGCTTCTTCAACCAATATACGAAACCACGGATTTTGCATTTATCATAAATAATTTTGCTGGTCATCTATTTACGTCGACATTCCTGGTCTTTTGGAAAATCGCTTTCTTCCACAACAGTCATCTTATGCATGCTAATTTCGTGGGCTCTTGAGGACTAAATTTTGAAGGATGAACAGATTCCATAAGAGCTTTTAAATGCACATATACAGAGGATAATGCCAATCAACTTGACAGGCAATATATAGCAATTTGATCAAATACATTGGATATGAATTTAAAAGTAAGACGTTGGGAAAGGAACGAAACTTCCTTTACCGATCAAAGAAGACTTGCTCTACATGAATATCAACACCCCAAACTATAAGGGATTGAAGTTTTCTTTGATCATCTTGCTCAACTGTCATGGATATCTGATTTCTCAAGCTAATAATGGATTATGCTTTTTCTTTTAACTTAAGTTATCTTCTCACACCTTTTCTTAAATCTTGTGTATCTTTCGAATTATGGGTATTCGATACATTGGGATTTAGTATTATTTACACCGTGGCTTCATCCGTAATACGCTTCAGAATTTTTTTAAAAACATAATTAAACATTATTTAAAATAATTAGAGATATCATTTGAAGGTTTTGAGGAAATTTTTCGAATATCAAATATGTGTAGTTTTATTTATAAGAGATATATACAGCTTTGGAATGAGAGGACGAGTGAAAATTGTAATAAGAATAACGTATGTGAGAAAATAAAAATTAATAAGACAATTTTTTTATCAAAATCTTCACCTTCAAATTTTCTTCTTCAACCTCCATTTTCAAAACACAAACTTTCTTCCTACAACTACTGTATGACACATTGTTTTACACAGATACCCTCTAGAACTGAATCTTTAGCAGCTTACATAAATTCAAAATTACATACAATCCAAGTCCATTCCAAAGTATAGTTATGAAAGAATTAAAACATTCAGACTTTATCATATTGAAAGTTTATTTTTGTACAGAGTATTCAGTGATACACAATTACCTTCTATAATCACAGAAAAAATAAAGAATAACATTGAATAATACAACCACTAGATATTTACAATCACCACAGCGGGAGAATCAAATGCCATATCTACAATTCTTGGCTTAACAAAGCAATTCGCTTTTGATATTTTCTCTGGGTGAATTTCAAACAACCGACATTCTCTCAGTCTGTAAAGAAACGCAGATCAGAGCTAACTGTCTTGCACTGCAACAGGAATTGACATCATTGTAATGAATTCGTCGAAGCTGACCTGGCCGTCCCCGTCAGCATCGACGCTAACTGTCTTGCACTGCAACAGGACTTGACATCATTGTAATGAATTCGTCGAAGCTGACCTGGCCGTCCCCGTCAGCATCGACGCCTTGAATCATGTGATTACACTCATCCAAACTGGAAGTCTCTCCCAGCCTCCTTAAAACTTTGTTGAGTTCATCGGCAGAGATGGATCCATTGCCGTCGATGTCGAACATGTTGAAGGCATCTTTAAGATCCCGCAGGCTCGCAGCACTGTCCACGCCACGTGTATTGAGCGCAACAAATTCAGACAAGTCCACATAACCATCGCCGTCCGAGTCAGCCTCTGCCATCATCAACTGCACCTCATCCTCCGTCGCGTCGTGCCCCAGCGACCGCATGACATGGCCAAGCTCCGACGGAGATATTTTGCCGTCACCGTTGGCGTCAAATTTATTGAATACATTCTGAAGCTCTTCGCCGCTCGGCAACGGACATGGAATCCTCACAATACAATCCCTGCTCGAATTTTGCCGTTCTTTACGGCCCGACATTTTCTTCGGCGACGGAGATTTTCGCGGCCGAGATTTGGAGGAGAAAATGTTAATACCCTCTGATTGCCGTCGGGGAGATTCGATCGGTGCATTTTTGCGGTTGGAAAACCAGGGGAATTGTTGCTCTTTGGTACTTTTGTCCTCGATGACAAGAAAGAAAAAAGATGATGTGTTGGCATACACGGACATACTGACTTGGCTGACGTGTTAAGTGTTTAAAACATGTTCTTTGGAGTCATGTTGGTGACACGATAGCTCTGACTTTGCATTTATGTTAATGACATTTTTGGTTTAAAATTGCTACGGTTTAAAGGGCATATTCCTCATGATACTTATTGTATCGAACAAGTTAATGTTTTTCTTGGAAGTTGCATTTGGCGTTTCATTTGTTTTGGTTTGGAGTCCGTCAAACCCTAACGCCGTGTGAGTCACAGTGCCGCTGGAGCTACAGAGCTCGAATCAGTTACAGAGAATGGTGCGAACAATGGTTTCATTCAAAAGATTAACGGTTGACTGGTTAGTTTATTTGTTCAGTTTGCGTTTAACAGGTATGGTTCTTGAAACACATGATTTAAGAGATTCTGTTTACCTTGGTTCGAATTTTTTAGTTATGCAAAATAAAAATAAGGAAGTGGTTGTGCTTTATTTTTGTTTTTCATGACTGGGAAATTAAAATGTCTTCCGTTTCTACTGTTTCCGTTGCACAGTTAGAATCAGTTATTTGTTTTTCAGTTTACAAATCTTGTAAGTTAACAGGTTATTTAAGATGAAAACGGGATTCTTTCTGAGTGTGCATAAAAACAGTTTGACAAATCAGTCTGTGAGAAGAAAAACGGAGAAACACAGTGCCATAGTTTGAGTGTGAACAAAGTTCTAACATTAAAACAGAGAAATACAGTGCCGTGTTTTGAGTGTGAACAAAGTGGAAGCGTTAAACAGTGCCGTAGTTTAACAGAACCAGCCGAGGGTTTCTTGAGAATCAATACTCTGTTTTTGTTACAGAGTATATGAGGCTTCATTGAATTGAAACCATATTATTCAGTGTTTATTGATTTGAAATCATACAGTATAGAGTATTTGAGGTTTTATTTGATTTGAAATCGTATTGTTCAGGGTTTGTTGATTTGAAATCATACTGTTCAGAGTATATGAGATTTTATTGATTTGAAACCATATTTTCAGAGATTGGATAGTGTTGAAGAATATTATTGCAAAATTTTCATATGTACAGACTGATAAAATATTCTCACTCAAATCCCTGATGGTTTTGTGACTGCAAGAATAAAATGCATGCATAAAATCACCAATGGTTGTAGCTCGAGTTGAAAGATACATTGATAAGAAGAGGGGTTGGTGCTCCTTGAGGCCTTGTGGTTTCTAAAACATGTGAACTGAGTTGGTGCTCTTTTTTTGAATTAATATAAGGGATCTTCCGAGTGGTTTTTCTACCCCAAGAGGGTTTTCCACTCATGCAAAATATTGTGTTATGTTGCATTGTCGTGTTTCATTCTGTTTACTAGTGTATGCTCTGATACATCATATTCTAGTCCTCTTTATCTCATACTCTGTTTAGTTGGATATATGTAATGCAATATTGAAAGTATTTTTAATGTTTCAAGTTTGTGTAATATTTTAATACCATTTTGTTAAACAAGGTCTGAATCAGATGTTTTAGTTGGTTCAATGGTATACTTTATGCTGCATTAATGTACTCCTTCAAAGTGTTAAGTCTCAGCCATCTGTTCACACTGTGAATTAAAATTGTCAAGGTCCATAAAAGTATAACTCGTTAAAATTTTGTCACACTCTGATTCACCCCCCCCTCTCAGAGTGTTTTCCACTTCCAACAGGAATCCCATTATGATCGATCCAGAGACCAAAAAAACTAATGCTTTGAATTTTGCTCCGCAAGGAAAGGGGATTTCAGAATAAAAATTTCTGGAACAAGGGTTTGCAGCTTTGTAATGCAAGGAAGGGAAAGAAAGTGTATAATGAAGGGCTCCAATTCTTTGCTGTCTCCGACACAGCAAGATTTTTGTGGTTACTCAACGGCTGCAAGGTATTCTAAATTGAATGATAACTCAACAAATAGTACAAGATGAGAGTACCTGGATGATGTGGAGTTTTATAGAGATCTGTCAACGCGTGAAATAATAAGGATGAATCTGATCACGCTTTGCAAGTGGCGCACCGTCGTATCATCAAATCAAAAACCGATTAAAAGAATCGAGAAGAAAAGTAGTGTAATACACGTGTTTCTTTGCAGTTGTATTGTAATTGCATAAGAAAGTGGAGGGCGTAGGAAATTTCCGTGTGGGTGGAGGAGTTGTACAAACTTGACGAGTTGTGATTTGTTAATTACGGACATGAAGCACACAAGATTAATGAGCACCGACCTAACACAAAACACAATGCGGAAGTGGTTTATCAATAAATTTGAAAACAAGTTTCAATTTTAGTCAAACCAAGTTAACACGAAAGTGGTTTATCAATAAGTTTGAAAACAATTTTCAATTTTGGTCAAACCAATTTCTTTTTATGGTTGGATACATTCATATTTTTAACAAAATGATCATTGGAAGTCGTGTATATTTTATCATTCCATCTTCATTCTACAGAATGTTATAATCAGCTATTTCGATTAATTAGGAAAGTTTTTAAGAGAAAAATGGAAAAAAAAAGTCAAACAATTGCTTCATGGTTATATGCATTCAACTAAAAATAGAGAAAGATTAGAAGTGATTGATCCTCTCACACGAGATTTTTTTCATTACTAAATAAATTATTAGATCTCTTCATGGAGCATCCTCCATGTCCCTTAATAGACATGGAATCGCTAGTGCCAAAGCTAATAATGCTTGAAAAGAGGTTTGATGAAAAGATAAAACTCTTATGACTAAATTCTTCAAATCTCAAGCCTCCAGAAAATTTTTAAACATATGGAAAGCCTAGCAAATAGTGTCTCC